>NW_025352160.1:0-1627 GCF_016433145.1 Gracilinanus agilis
CCTTTGAGCCCCGGCTGGCCACGGGCATCAAGTGCACCTCTCCGTCCCCAGCCTTGGGGGCCTGGTTGTAGGCTATTCCTGCAGCTGCTGGCCCCAAAGAGACCCCGCTGGAAGCGGGACCAATGTGGCATGCAGCGGGAGGGATGCCGTGGACGAGTGCTGGCCGCCTTCTGGCATCGGGTTCCTGGGCTCCGTTCGGCCTCTGTCTCTCACTCCCTTTGTGATCTCAGGCAAGTCACTTCTCTGCGCCTCAGTTTTCTCATCTGTGAAACGAGTGGGTTGGACTAGATCACCTGTGAGAGCCTGTCCAGCTCTAGACCCCTAACCCCTGCATGCTTAGCTAGCTCACAAGGGCAATACTGCCTCTTCCCTGCCCCTCCCCCACAAATCCCCTCCATCAGCCCGGTCAAATGCTCTAATGGGTGGGCACGTCCATTTCACCGAATATGCAGCCACTCAGATCCGTTTTAGAACCAGCCTGGATTTCTTTCCTTTTCAGTGTTCTTTTAAGTTCAGCTGGAAGATGGCACTCTGTGTGTGTGTGTGCACACGAGTGTGTGCGGGTGTGTGTTTAATAAGGGTGGGAGAGCTGGAATGTTCCAAACCTGTGACTTCATCTTTGTGGGAAACTCCCTCTACTAATACAGACTGGCAATACCCCTGGAGCTTGATCTTAAAGGATTGTCTGGAGCACTGACAAGTTCAGAGACCTTACATGCTTCCACAGCCCGGATCTATAAGAGGCCTGACTCGAACCCAGATCTTACTGGCCCGAGGCAAGGTCTCTATCCAAAAGGCACTGCTGCTTGTAGGATCATTCTACATATCACGGTGAGATATAGAGAGACATCTCAAAAGCACCCATGACCTCAGATTCTTCTTAGCTATGTGATCTTGGCCAAGTCACTTACCCCAGTTTGCCTAGCCCTTGCCTTTCGGTGTTAAGAGTTACTGAGATTGACGGTAAGGGTTAACACAACACCTGCGTGAACATCTTCTGTAACTTATTCTTTACAATTTATTTTACTAATCTAGTCACAAATGAAACTCAGTAAAAGAAGAGTTTCCGTGATTAGATAGCTAGTAAAACAGACATTTCTTTCTCTCCATTAGTTTGCTGTTTTCTGCTCTGCATCCGTCCCCTGGAGGAGTAGCCTTCGGATCCAGTAAGTACTTCCCCAGCTGTGATGGCTCGAGGACTTCGTTATGTTGCTGGCAGCTTCTGTCACATTGCATGAGCAGAATAATCGGCGGCTCATCTGAGTATTGACAGTGAAGGATACGAGCTAGACTCTTAGCTGGAAAAAAATAGAGCCCATACCTGGAGACTATTAAGTAAAATCATAAAATCCATTCAGAAGTGGAGGAGAGACAGAGAGAGAATAAGAGGGGAAGAGAGAGAGAGAATAAGAAGAGAATAAGAGGGGAAGAGAAAGAGAAAAAGAGGGGAAGAGAAAGAGAGGGAATAAGAGGGAGAGAGAATAGGAGGGGAAGAGAGAATAAGAAAAGAATAAGAGGGGAAGAGAAAGCGAGAGAGAATAAGAGGGGGAGAGAATAGGAGGGGAAGAGAGAATAAGAAAAGAATAAGAGGGGAAGAGAAAGCGAGAGAGAATAAGAGGGGGAGAGA
>NW_025352161.1:0-6560 GCF_016433145.1 Gracilinanus agilis
TACTGAGGCAGTGAGACATACACACAGAGTAAGGATAAAAGTATGGAACATATGTATAGAAAAGTATGTTCCATACTTTTATCCTTACTCTGTGTGTATGTCTCACTGCCTCAGTAATATTTCTTGTATATAGCATATTGTAAGAGTATTTTTTATCCATTCTGCTGTCTGCTTCTGTTTTATGGTTGACTTCATTCTATTTACATTCACAGTTATGATTACCAACTGTGTATTCCCCTTCATCTTATTTTTCCCTTTTTAATCCTGCTTTTTCTCCTTTCACTGTAACCCTCCTCACAAGTATTCTATTTTTAATTTCCATTCCCTTCTTCCCCCTATTACCATCTTATTTCCCTATGATGGAAGGTAAAGTTTAATACTCCAATAAATATTGTTTTTATTTCCTTTCTAAGTAAGTTACAAGGATAATAAGATTTAAGCATTGTCCATCACCACCCTTATCCTCTCCACTGTAATAGTTTTTCAGGCATCTGTAGGTGAGATAATTTACTCCATTCCACCTTTCTCTTTTCTTTCAATGCCATTTTCTTTTTTCACCCCTACATTTTTTCTTGCATATCAGATCATCCTAATCATCTTACTCTTATATTGCTTTTAACTGCTGTAAAATGATTCAAATTTTTAAGAATTACAAATAGCATCTTTCCATATAGGAATAAATACAGTCTGATCTTATTGATTACCATAGCTTTTCTCTTTCTTATTTACCTTTTTAAGCTTCTTTTGGGTCTTGTGTTTGAGCACCAAAATTTCTGTTTAGGTCTGATATTTTCATTAGGAATGTTTGGAAATTGTTTATTTTATTAAATGACCATTTCCCCCCCTGAAAGAATATACTTTGTTTTGCTGGGTAGCTGATTCTGGGTTGTAAATATAGATCTTTTACTTTCCGGTATATTATACTCTAAGACTTATAATCCTTTAATGTGGAGGTTGCTAAGTCCTGTGTAATCCTGACTGTAGCTCCACAGTACTTGATTTGTTTCTTCCTATTTGTTTTATTTTCTCCTTCTTAGTGGGATTCTTGAACTTAGTTTTTAATTGCAGATTTTTAGTTTGTTCTTTTTCTATTTTTTTAAGTTGTATGCCCAATTCACTAATATATTCTTTCTCTATACATTTAGAGATATAACACCCCCCCCCAGCATAGCTTTGGCTGCATCCTATAAAATTTGGTATATTTTTTCCTTAGTATCTTTCTCTTTAATGGAATTGTTGATTGTTTCTATGACTTGGTATTTGATCCACTCATTCTTTAGGATAAAATTATTGTTTCCAATTAAATTTTAGTATTTCTGCTTTTCTATTGTAATTTTATTGCATTGTATATTTTAAAAAGATCCATTTAATATTTCTACTTTTCTACATGTTTGGGAGATCTTTATGTTATATGATATGGTCATTTTTTGATGATGTTATGTACTGCTGAGGAAAATAGCTATTTCTTTCTATTCCCATTCAATTTTCTCCAGAAGTTTTACTTAAATTCTATTTACCCTTTTAATTTTTTTCTTATTTTTTTTGTTTGGATTTATCTACTTCTGATAGGAGAAGTTTGAGGTCCTCTTGCAAAGTTTTGCTATCAATTTCTTCTTATAATTCATGTTATTGCTTCTTTAGGAATTTGGATGTTTTGCCATTTGATATATATAAATTTAGTATTTATATAACTTCGTATATGTAATACCTTTTATCAAGATGTAATTTATTTCCTTATCTCTTTTGATTAAATTAAGTTTACTTTTTCTTTGTCAGATCATGTTTGCTACCCTTGTTTTTGTTTATTTTACTTAAGTTGAAACATAACAAATCCTGCTCCAACTCTTAATTTTATTCTGTGTGTGTCTCCCTTCTTTAAATTAGTTTACTGTAGACAACATATTGTGGGAGTCTGATTTTTAATCTACTCCGCTATCTTCTGTTTTATGAATGAGTTCATTCCATTCATATTCACAATTACAATTACTAATTATATTTCCTTCCATTTGTCCTTCTATATCTCTTTTCAGCCTTTCCCAGTTCACACTTGTTTTACTTCTGAGTATTGCTTCCCCCATTCATCATACCTTCTGTCTATCCTCCCCTTCTCTTAATGTCCTTCCTTTCCTACTTCCCTATAGGATAAGGTAAGTTTCTGTAGCTGAATGTGGATGTAATTCATGACTTTAGATACTTCCAATAAGAGTAAGATTCAAGCATCCCCTCTCTGCATCTTACATGTTCCTCTTCCTTTGTTTTAAGGAAATTTATTTCCTTTTTTGTGTGCAGAGGATTTGGGTAAACAGTGTCACTTGCTCTGCCATCTTAATTCCCGACATACCACCCTATGCCAGTTACAAAGAGGATTTTATAATCTACAGATTTAATTAAAAAAAAAGAAATATTTTTACCTAATGACATTGAGCCTAGGAACCTAATGATTATGTCCATAAAAAGGTTCTAACATTCTGAGAATGTGTTTGTGTTTATGTGTGTGTATGTGTGTCAGTGTCTATATTTGTCTTTCTAATACTATCACTACATATACTCTCTTCGGTTCTAAGTCAACAAACATAAACACAAACAAACAAAAGTATAAGGACCAAAAAATATTTTTTCTGTAAGGAGAACCATCACAGAAATGCTATCTTGTGGCTCATCTGTTGTTAATTGTTTTCAGGTAGACATACCAAACTCTAATATCTTTTATAGTTTAGCCTATTTCTCTATAAGGAATATTCTTTTCCTTATAAATGTTAGTAGAAATAAAAAAGAAGGAAAAAATTATGGCTCTGTGTTCCCAGTATAAGATGTGTGCCTTGATCTTCTCTAAGAGGCCAGTCTTTTGGATGGACTTACATTGACCAGGCATTTGGAGTCCACTTCTTTTTAAGCCCATTCCCAATTCACCCTATTGATGTGGACTACTTTGAAGACCAGCAGTTCAGATCAACTATAACATATAATTTAAGTAAACCCTCCTATATCTTATTTTTCATTGCTACAACAATACATTTGCCTCTCACATAATTATGCTATGTTTAGCTATTTCCATTGGCACTTAGACATGGAAATTCCCCATATTTGGAAAGTACTTCATAGTGTTTTAAAAATAACTTTCACCTTTAAGTTTGTACTTCTTAGCAATCCTCTTAGTTACATAGGGTGAGTAGTTATATTCTTTTTAAAGGTATAGAATCAAGCCTATGTTGATTATGAAACTTGACCAATATTATTTAGGTCTTGATGTCAGAACTTACACTAAAACATATATAATTAGAAAGGGGCACCATAGTTGTAATTTCACATTAAGAGAGGGGAGAATATAAAGGTTATTGACTTTTCTCTAAGTCTAATTTGCCCTAAAATCACTTTTCTAGTCTGGACAAATCAAATGTTAAGGAACTTACAAAGCTGAGAGGAAAAGCTATAACATCATATGATTGTTAGGCTTAGAAAAAATAATTTGATAGAATAGAACAATGGGAGTATTTCTATTAAGATTCAGTTCAGTAGGGATAAATGCAAAGTCTTGGTGTAAAATGGAGGAATCATCATTAGACAGCCATTAATCTGGAAAAAAAAGTTCCAAGATTTTTAATGGATTGCAAGTATAATGAATTAACAGTATGGCAGATGAGTCAAAAAGTTGAATGTGATCTTGGTTTTCCTTGAGGAACATAATTCCCAAAAGTAAGGACTTGAGAATATGGCTGCACTTTGACTTGGTTAAACCACCTCTAGTGTAATATACTCATTTTTTTCAACTGTGATTAGGAAAAACATTAATAAATTAGGGATCTTACAATAGAATATGATCAGAATTTTAAAGAACCTCAACTTCATGCAATGTGAGGATCATTTGAGGGTATAAGATGAGGTGTTTAGGCTGAAGAAGGGAGAGGTCAGGGAAGATAGAAATGTGTTCAAATAGTTGAAAGCCAGTCACATGCAAGATAAAAATAAACTTGAGCTTTTGGGACCAGTGGACAGAATTAGGAGCAATATATAGAAGTTGTTAAAAGGCAAATGTAGAATGAATATGAGGCCAGGGTTCTTTGATTTTGTTTTTATGATCTCTTTGGTAATCTGGTAAATTTTATGTATCTCTTCTCAGAATAATTTTTAAATTTTTAAAAACTAACATATTAAATATATTATAAACACAATTATACATTATACATAATACAAAACTATAAAAATATTATAAAGGAAAATAATTATAAAAAGAACTAACATATAATCAATATATATAAGTGTTACATATGTACCTATATGTTTCCTCACTGGATTTCTTCTAATAGAAACTGAATTCATTAATTCATGGTTTTGTTGGGGAACTCTTGGGCAATGGTTGGACTAGATTCCTTCTGAGGTTCCTTCTAACTTTCAAAATTCCTTAACTTAAATAAGCCTTTCCTGAAATACTATGACCACTCCATATATCTTTTAAAGTATTTAAAGGAAGTCTTCTTTCATACCTAGGTATTGATCAATATTAATATGAGTTAGAGATGCACATGCATACACACACAGATACAAAAAAAAATAAATTAAGAAAAGTGCCAGTTACTACTACTTATTTTATTCTTTTAGGAGATGTGATTTCCTCATCCTCTAACCAAGGGATATCCAAAATCTTAGACAACTAAATTCAAATAAAAGACAATAAGGAGATTTTTTAAGTCTTTAGAAGAGATTAAGTTTGAGTAATTATGGACTTAAGCCAATAGACGTTATTGCTTCCTTTTTTATCTTCATAACTTAGTGGCCCAGAGTTGGCTGCTTAATAATCACTGATGATTTAATTTGCCTGAAAAACCAAAATCTTTTAAGTTGAAAGGTATTTTGTAAAGTTTCAATAACCTCATCTTAAAGATGAACTTGTTGGGTTCATGTAACCATGGAAAATTTTTCTGAAAAGTTAAAAAAAAAAGATATCTGGGAAGATCATATATGTGGTGCCTGTTTATCACCTTAAAGAAGGAGCTTTAGCAGTTGGAGAAGGCAGTTGTGGCAATCTGTTACAGAAATGAACATCGCATGAACAAAGGCAGGGAGGTGAAGTAAGAGAAGTAAAGAGAATATTGACCAAAACCAATCCAGTTTGCCTGGAACATACAGTGTGTAAAGAAAAATAGGATCAAGAAAAATTAGAAAGTAGTTGTGGAGAAAGCATATACTTCACCAAATTGCAAAGGTAGTAAAGATTTTAGAGTTAGAAAGTCGTGAGATGACTATAGGCTGTAAGGAAGACAACTTAGGCATTCCTAAGAAGAATAGAATAACAAAAATTGTTTTACTAGAAGCTAAAATGATTAGGAAAAAAAAGAGAAAGAAAAGTTCTGCCAACAACCATATACCTAGTGATAGAACAAAGGCAAAGGACAGTTACTGCTCTAAAGGAGCTCACAGTTTAATGGAGGTGGGGAAGACAACATACAATAAGCTATGTACAAGCAAATTATATATAGTATCAGAGTTTAGATAAATTAGATAGTTCCTGCCCCCATTAATTGGAGATAAAGTATAAGAGAACGTGAGTCAGGGAAGATAATTTTTGTCTGTGGATTTTCAGAGATAAAAAATGGAGTCTTAGGGCAGTAGATTGTCAGGCCTTTTACTATAATAATGGTGGCAATAATTAGATTGCTCTTTTCAGAGCAAATACAAAAGGTAGAAAGGGGGTAAGGAGTGCCTGCCCAGTGGCAGGACAGAGAGCAAGAAGCTCAGCATTATGCACTTGGCCTGGATTGTAATTAAGTTCTGAAATTATATTGAATGAGATATTTGTAATCTTTCTAAAAGCAAAGAAAGAAATAGGTTTCTTAGCTTTCTTAGCAATAGCTATATCAGGAAAAAGGAATTCAGAACAGGATATGGAAATTTATCCAAGATAAAACATTGACTAAGTTCACAATTTTTCAAGGTGATCCATGTTGCTTGTCTATGCTAATAAACTGGAGGGAGGAGGAAGGGAACTAAGTCAGTTCTTGTGTCCCCTTCCTTCATCCAAGCCATTTTGTTCCTAGATAATCAGAAAGCTAAATTGATCGTCTGAGTCAATTTAATCTCCAGGTGATTTTTAATAACTTTGTAAGAACTGTACAGGTTATAAAATATGGTCTGAGATGAGCTAAACAGTGTAAGTTTAGGTGAGTTTATACTTATCAATTCAGAGAGCTCAGTTAAGAGAAGAATTTAAAAGATAAAAGATAAATGGATGACTATTTAGAGGGCCATTACAATAATCTAGGGAAAAATATAAGATTGAACTCAAATAATTGTAATAGAAATGAAAAGGAAGGCATGAATTCAACAAATATGGTGATTGTGAAAGAGAGGAAATGTGAAAGATATTTGTGGTGTATGTATATATTCACATATACATATATACATGATATACACATATATACATGAATATACACCTATGTATTTACATATATTTATACTCAGTGTTATCTTTAACTTTTATGTATCTCTGGCTCTGTCTGTCTGTCTGTCTCCCTCTCTCTCTCTCTCTCGCTCTCTCTCTCTCTCTCTCTCTCCCTCTCTCTCTC
>NW_025352162.1:0-2308 GCF_016433145.1 Gracilinanus agilis
TATATACATATATATATAAATAATTCCAGCTATACCTTCATTATTTTCATAATCACAAATAAGCACAGAAATCATTGCTATAGCATAAACAAACTTGTAAATGCTCTGTGTTTTGTCAAAGAATATTAGTAAACTAATCAGGGATTCTACTTTGTCAGTAAACGAAATTATGAGTTATTTCAAAGGGCTGATAGGATTTTATGACTTTGCCCACTCACAGGATCTCAAGAAACTTGACAAGTATAAAAATAAGAAAATTTTATGTGGCCTTTCTTTCTCTCTTCCTTATTACATGGAGTAATTATTCTTTCCTTTTAAAATATGCTCAATTAAATAAATAATGAGTTTTATTATCAAAACAATAGCTTCTAATAACTTAATAATTTGAGTTTCCAAATTAAAAGCAGTAAAAAAATCTCCAGTGACACAATTTTACCAATACACTAACAGAATTTTTATACAAATATTTCCCAGACTTTATAATACAAGAAAAATTAGAAATACCATAATAATATGCATATTATGAAACAAAATTGAAGACATCATATCAATAAAATGCATTTCAAAATTATGTCACAGAAAATCAACCATTTTATTATTTTTGACATTTTTTACTAATCATGACTAAAATCCAGTTCAACATTCAATAAAGAAATAATAATTAACATTTATATGATACTTACCATATACCAGGTATTGTGATAACCACTTCACAATCATGTGATTCTCAGAGCAACCCTGAGAGTTGGGCAATATTTTTATACGCTTTTCAAAGTTATAAACTGAGGTAGACAGAAATTTTGACTCAAGTTTTTTAGATCCATGATTGTTTTACTGCCAAATATTAAATGTACCTTGATTTATCTTCTATTATCCTATACACAATTATCTTGTCTAGTTCTAGAACAAAATTTTGTTCAAATTATATCAGAATTTTCAATCATTAGTTGAAAAAAATAATAAAAAGGCAGTTTAATGTATAGAGTTCTGAATCTAGAATTAGGAAGACCTGACTTCAAATCTAACCTCAAACATGTACTAGCTGGGTAGTCTTAACCCACTGGAAATACTGGAGAAAGAAGTAGCAAACCATTCCAATATTTCTGCCAAGAAAATCCCATGGACAGATGATCTACAAAGTCACTGAGAATTGGATACAAGTGAATGACTTAATAACAAAAAGCAAGGCTGTATGATGATAATAGTTTTCTTTCTGTTAAAATGATTTATACGGAAACTACATTTTAACTTAGAAAAGAAAACAGCTTCTGGACTCAAACTTCTGAACTTAATTCAGGTACAAAGAAAAAAGAGTTCAAATAGTTACAGAAAAAAATCAATTAAAATGGAATAAAATTAAAAAATTAAAAATCATAATTTTATTTTCTTAGAAGATAAATGGAAGAGCTAAGAAGCTCTACTTTGCAACTTCTGCTCTGTGTTGTTATCCAAAGATAAGAGTTAATCATTTATTTTTCTTTTTTCAAAATATTTAATTATATACCTAATCACCACCACCACCACCACTAAAAACATGTAAATAATCATTTAAAAGTATGTGCAAAATGAAAAACTCCACATTATTTATAATTTGTTTTTAAAAATGTAAATTATATATGCACACTAATATAAACATCCTCTACTTTTGAGTCCCCTTTGGATTTGTTTTACTTTGATACTTTTTTCTCTTGATTTTTTAGCTGCTATGATTTTTTTAAAGTAAAAATGGTATTTGTTATTCTTATTATCTTTTCTTTTCATCTCTACATATATTTACATTATTTTCTTTATATTTCCCATATTTGTCATTTCTAACAATATAATATAATCCATTGAATTCAAATATCCCAACCTATTCAACCATTTCTCCCAGTTATTGCATTTGTATTTCAAATTATTTTATCATTATAAACAAAACTTCCTTGAATATTTTTTTTTAAACCCTTGTACTTCGGTGTATTGTCTCATAGGTGGAAGATTGTTAAGGGTGGGCAATGGGGGTCAAGTGACTTGACCAGGGTCACACAGCTGGGAAGTGGCTGAGGCCAGTTTTGAACCTAGGACCTCCTGTCTCTAGGCCTGACTCTCACTCCACTGAGCTACCCAGCTGCCCCTTCCTTGAATATTTTAATATATACATAGCATTTACCCTCCCAGTAATGTCCTAAGGCCATTTTGGTGAAGCCAGGTGCCCAGGCATGAGGGGGACTGTGCTGTTCTCCCTCTCCACAGCGTCTGAGGACATTTTTTCACAGGCCCTGTTCCTCTGTCCAACACCTAAATGCAAGTATTTCCTCCCTCTGTTCTC
>NW_025352163.1:0-2936 GCF_016433145.1 Gracilinanus agilis
AAGGAAAGGAAAGGAAAGGAAAGGAAAGGAAAAAGAAAACTTGGATGCAAATGCAAAATTCCATACTGCAAAATTAAAACTAAAAGAAGAAATTGTGAATTTTACCTCCAGAGAGTAAAGTGAAAGTTGGAAACATAAAAGACTTAATTTGTATGATGATGTCTTTTCTATGATGTGGGGAGGGGCTAGGATACTTGTAGATAAATTAATAACTAATATAAATAAGTTTCAATAAAAATGAAAGTCTATCTCATAATTATTTAGGGCCAGCTGATTAGAAGATCAAATTTAAATTTATAGTGCTAATTTTAGGACCTCAATTTATTCCAACATTCATTCATTCAAGAGAAGTTGGATTATCTACTCTGTACTTTCTTCTTAGGTGTTGAGGAAAATATAATTATAAGTAAGGCAAAAAGTATAAAAGTCATTCTTATATGAGTTATATGATAAATATGACAAAAGGAGTATATACAGAATGGGAATAGGAATGGAGAAATAAATTATGCAGGGATCATTGAAAAGGTAGCTATTGAGGTAATAATAGAAACATAACAAGTATTTGGTGGATGAGAATGTTCCAGAGAGTTGAAATAAACCAAGATATGAAGGCATAAAAATGTAAATTATATCTGAATGTCAAGAAGACTAAACTAATTTGACAGCAGCATATAGGATATATTGAAATATAATGGAATATAATACCCAATAGTAGATAATGCCCAACTCAATACTGAAAATGAACATCTACAAGCTTTTCAAATTCTGTTAGCCCTCTCTGCAGTTACTTGTGAGTATGCAGAAAATTTAGTGTTTAGGACAAATCTGAACGGGCTGGTACTACCCCAAATCTAGATGGTTGATCCCTTATAATTCTAGCCTCAGGATTTCATTCAGAAACCCACAGCAAAAAGATAGATTGAGACAATATTGCCACACTAAGAACTTTTACTAACTTCAATGGGTAATTAGAAGTCATGGAAGGTTTTCAGCAGAGGAGTGAGATGATTAGAATAGCTTTAAGGATATGTATCCTGCAGAGATAGGATAAGAAGCAAGAAAGTAAAGAAAATATATTTCATAGCATAATAGAATTAATGAAGGCCACAAATGCATTTCTGTGTGTCTGTTAGTGTGGTTTTTATTTTTTTAGCATGGAGAACTGAATGGTTTATTGGTAGAGAGGACAGACCCTTGGAAAGGAAGACTGAGTTTTTTTTAAAAAAGGGATAAAAATTGAAGGAAAAGGAAAATGGAACAAATGGATTGCATGAGAAAAGGGTTTAGCTTTGGAAATGGAACAGAAGAGAATAGGTCAAGAATCAAGAAGTTTCATGTAAATGACTAAAGTTGAAGGAGTTTATGTGAGATGGCCTTGATCTCATTACAACAGGAATTGACATAATAGATGAAGACTGAAAGGAACAAGGCATGAGGAGATTTAAAAAGTTAGAATAATTACTGTGCATACATATATGAAGTGAACAAGATGGATAAATTTTACTGAGTATCATTGAGAGCTAAAATATATTAATCTAGTTATCTCCAACAGCAATTATTTTCTAACAACAATTAAAACTCCAAATTTGAAACAGAAAAAAAAAACTAAGGATTTGTCAAATACCTAAATTGCTATATTTGGGAAAATGAAAATGTTCAAAATGGATGAGAGTGTTTTAAAGAAATAATAGCTAGAAACTGAAATGAATTACTATGTGATACCTTGACTTCCAGTTTCTAGATCACTATAAAGTAAGTTGACTGACTTGCAATGGAGATTAATTGCTCAATAGAACTGAGGAATGTTTTAGAATTATAAAACCAGGATATTGGAAGCATCATAAATCATCAACATCCTTCTCCTTCTTACCATCAGGCTAACAGACACCAAATTCCTAGTCTATAAATGCAGACCCCAGTATATATTTTAGGATACAACAAGGTGATGCTGTTTAATACTGTTTCAGGCAAAATTATCACCTCACAATCACCAAGGCAAAATACTAACCCTCACAAAATTTATTAAATATTTTAATATATAGAGCTATATTAAACACATATAACCTCCAAACTACAAAGAACATTATAGAAACTAGCAAAAGGAAATCACAGCCATGTAGGAAGAGGAAGAAATATATATTATCTATGATATCGTGTCTGCTATTGGAGCTACTGGAGTCATCCCAAAGATGATTTTAGGGTATCTGCAGAAGACAAACCTTTATCTTGGTTACAGAAATCAATTATTTTTTGTCCCTATGCAGTATGATTAAACATTAAATATATGTACAATAGAAATATAGCAACATCCCTGGACCATTTCTATTTAAACTCCATTGAATATAAAGTTGAAAAGACTAAAATTATCATATTGATAACTCAAATTATATAGCCTCTTAAGATTTACAAAGCAATCTATTATCTCATTTGATCCTCATAACAAACTCTAAAGAATTTGATATTATGATGTCCATTTAATGACATGAAATTGTAAGTCACAGAAATAAATAGCAAGGAATGGGATAGAGAGAATTGTGAGGTGAAATTTAAAGGCCTTTTTGTTTTCCCCATGAGCAATTGAAGGAGAAGAAGGGTGTTCTTGGAATCTACTTTATCTTGAAGGCAGAGGATCCTAAACTTTTTTTGTGTGTCGTGACACTTTGTCAGTTTGATAAAGCCTAAAGACCCCTGATCAAGTAAGCTATTTTAAAATCAGTTGGCACAGTGACTGCTATATATAAAATGCATAGTAGATTTTTATTCCCTTTCCCCTGCCCATTCCCCCAATGAGAAAAAAAGTTTCTAAATTAAATATACAAAATTAAAAATGTATTTAATGACAGTTTTTAATGTATTATTAGTTTTAAAAAGTTCAGAGACCAGGAGCATGAAGTTTATTATATATATGTGTGTGTATGTATATATATATATATATA
>NW_025352164.1:0-6430 GCF_016433145.1 Gracilinanus agilis
CCCATATAGATTTTATATATTATATACTCATAGAATATATATTTAAAAATAGAAAACCATGTTTTATGTTATATAGATTTATATATAATGTATATTTAAAAACAAAAAACTTATGAACCCATATAGATTTATATATATGTGTTTAAAAACAAAAAACCCATATAGATTTTACATATCATATATTATCTATATATTTCTATATTACACATATGGGTTATATATATAAATATACATGGGGGGTTATTTCTTAAAAGCCCTTGGAGCCTCCCCGAAGGGCTCTCTGACTGTCTTCCTGCGGAGGAAGAAGGGAGACGCTCTCATTCCTGGGGAAGCCGTGTTAGGGACTTGTAGGCCGCAGAGTTCTCATAGGAAGCGAGGCCTGTCCTGGGTGTTCCCGGCAGTGCCCAGCCCGTAGTAGGCCCTTCGTAGATGCCAGCTGACCGATAGCGGTCCGGCCCGTCCGGAAGGACACGGGGCCGCTTCTGGCCGGTTGCCCCCCCCCGCTTCTGTTGGAGGCGCCTCGGGGACTGTACAGGATACCCCGCTGCTCGGGAACCGGCTGTCTGTGCACTGGGTTCTCGGAGTGACGTCGGAAGGGGCTGTGCAGGAGGTATTCGGGGCCGCGGCTTCGCTGCGCCCCCGTCACCTGGGCACGGTCCTGGGCGGCCGGGGCACCGGACCAAGCTTGGGCCCTGCCCTCGGGAGGCTTCGCGTCCGCTGGGAAGGGGGAGCCTAAGCAGGCCCCCAATGCTGCCCCTCTTCCTCCTCAGAGAGGACTTGGCTGGATGGCCGCCTCGCTCTTTGCTTTCCTTCTCTGAATACAGGCACATACAGGCATGGGCACACGACGAGTAGAGGGATGGGGTTTGCATGGACCGATGTTTTTCTACATCTATTTCCTATATATATGTATGTATTTAACAGGAGCGGGGATGGGCCTGAGCTACACGTGTGTTTATTTACACGCACATAAAAATAGTCAGCCCTCATAAGTACAAAGGAATTTTAAGGAAGAGCCCAGTTTGTACAAAGGCTTGGAGGCAGGAGATGCTCTATTGGGTTCTTCAGTCTGGTTTGGTTTTTAAACCCTTCCTTTCTGCCCTTGTGAGGCCTCTAAGACGGAAGGGCAAGGGTGAGGCCATCGGGGTTAGGTGACTGGTGCAAGGTCACCCAGCTAGGTCGATCGGCACCCAGAAGGTGCCAGCTTCAGGCCTGGTGCCTGGTGCGAAATGTGACCTTAGAGAAGCCAGGCATCCTTTGGAGCGGTGACCCCGCTGCTGCTCCTACTGAGAACTGGATGTTTGGGGGAAGGAATTCTGAGGCTGGAGGGCTGAGAATCCCTAGTCTAAACAATCGGGGGAAGCCCGGGCAGAGGCAGAGCCAAGTCGGAGCCGCAGATGATGTGGCGGGGACTGGTGACAAGGCGGACGGGGGCTTTGCAGGCTCCGGCGGATCCCGATCCGTGGAGGGGGGCCCTCTCTCATTGGATCTTCCTTTGCCCTGGAGAAAAGGAACCTCCATGGGTGAGGAGGGGACCCAGAATCCAGGCAGGAAGCACAGACCGGGGGGGGGGTGTCTCCCTCCCTTAACCTCAGCCTGTTCACCCGGGGCTCAATGGAGCGATGTCACGCAGGACCCAGAGTCTGTCCCTCTCAGACCCAATGGGGCCTGAACCTGTTTCTGAGGCAGGATGTCCTGCAGACGGCCTCAGCCCTCAGTGGCTAAGGGACACCCCCCACCCCACCCCCAGCAGGGCAGAGCCAGGCATCCCTCCTTGAGGGTCCCCCCTTCCCCCCATCACCTCCAGTCTAGTCGGGCATCTGGAAGGCCCAGAGTCCAGAGGACAAGGGCTGGGATGTCTCCCGTCTCCCAGCCCCTTAGGGGCCCAGGGGCAGATTGAGACAGGCTCCTTGCAGGGAAGGTGTTAACCAACAGCAGGTGATTAAACATGACAAGCAGTGACATTTCTGTGCGGGGGTTCTCAGGCCCGGCAATGCCAAGAATGGAGCTATAAACCCTGACATTTTGTGTTATGCACTAAGAGGTTTTTAATAGACCTCTTTCCCTCTCCCCAGTCTGGTTCCCCCCAGAGCCCCCTCCCCTGCCTCTCCCTTTCTCCCTCCTTGGTGCTCTTCGGCGGGCCATTGGGCTTTTCTGGGAGCCTTTTGCCTCTCCCTTGCAAAAGGAGGGTTCAAAGAAGGGGAGAGGAAGAGGGCCCCTAGAATGGCAGAAAGGACCCTGGGATCAGCCCTCCATCCCCTGTGCTGTGCCTGCCCACCTCTGCCCTCCCTTTGGGCCTTCCTCTTGTATGCCTCCTACCTTTCAGCCTTCTCCCTCCTTCCCCCCCCTTCCCTTCTTCCCCATTCCATCCCCTTCTTCCCACCTCTGCCTTCCCCTCCTCTTCCTCCATTCCTTTGTCTCTCTCCCTCTCTCTGTGTCTCTTTACCTCCCCCACCATGTGCATGTGTGTGTGTGTGTCTGTCTGTCAGTCTGTCTGTCTCTCCCCCCTCCTCTCTCTCCTCTCCTCTCTCTCCTCTCCTCTCTCTCCCTCTCTCTCTCCACCCTCCCTTTCTCTCTTTCTCTCTCCTCTCCTCTCTCTCCTTCTCTCTTTCCCCTCCTCTCTTTCTCTTTCTCTCCCCCTCTCTTTCTCTCTCTTCTCTCTCTCTCCCTTTCTATCTCTCATTCTCTTTCTGTCTCTCTCTTTTCCCCTTTCTGTTTCCTTGCTCTTTCCTCTGTCTCTGTATGGCTCTCACTCTTATCTCTTTCTCTCTTTCATATCTCTCTCTGTATATTTCCTCTGTCTCTGCCTTCTCCTTCTCCTGTCTGTCTGTCTGTCTGTCTCTCTTACCCCTTCCTTCACCCCTTGCCCCTCCTTCCTTGAATCCCTCACTCCCCCTCGGTCCTTTTTTTGGGTCCTGAGCTCACAGCCTAGCCCTCAGGCCTGGCTCTGCCAGTTGTCCCGGGGCAGCAGGTGGTTGTACTGTGTGCCCTGTTTGTGTTAATAACATTTTCAGACAAACTTGGTAGAGTGAGTGAGTGTGTGTGTGTGTGTGTGTGTGTGTGTGTGTGTGTGTGTTGGGGGTGGGATAGGGGATGCTGTGGGGCCCCATAGAGTGTTTTCTCTCCCCCTCCCATTTTTTCCTTCCCATTTTCTTTTTCTCCTTTTTGGGGCAGGCCAGGAGGGAGTGGGGTGGGGGGCAGGGGGAGAGCTTTACTGCAAACAGTTGCCGGATTTATTCCCGAAAGGGGCCGGACCCAACAGTTGTTACTCTCCATGAGAAATGTTGGAACAACTGGGGATTCTCTTGTTCTCTGGGCAGAGCCCCTCGAAGGACATTTAGAGGTGAAGCAAGAAGGTAGCAGGCCTCCCGCAGAAGGGCCGGGGTGGGGGGATTGGCAGGCCTGTAAAAAGGAACAGGGGAGCAGCCCCCCTTCCTGTTGCCCCTTCCAGGGAGTCCCCATGGGTGCTGAAAGCACAGGCGCATATAGTCCAGTCACTTCAGAAATTAAGTTTTCATTCCTGGATTGATTATTTGGAGTCCAAAGGACCCGGGTTCAAATCCCAGCCCCATCACTCATGACTACTTCTATTTAACCCCTCTGTGCCTCAGTTTTCCTCATCTGTAACATGAAGGTAATCTCAAAGGGCCTTTCCTGCTCAAATGTTGCTTAACGATTTTTATCTTTGATACAAGGGCGGGTATTGGTGGGGGGTGGAATGTGGATTGAAGACAAAAGTCATCAATACACTTTTAAGAATAAAGTTAAATGAGGACAGCGAGGTGACTCAGTGGATCAGGGAAGAGAGGCCTGTGAGGGGCACCACAGCTTCTCCCCAAGGCCTGAGTAGCGTCCTAGGGTCACCCCCAGCCAGACTCCACCTTGGACGTTGACTAACAACATAATCCAAGCCAACACTTCAACTCAGTTTCCTCATCTGTAAAATGGGCCCCTGCCTTGTTGGGTTTTTGCAAAGGGGGCAAATGAGATGATGCAATAAAGTGCTTTGAATATCTTGAAGCATTTTCTAAGCGTTAGGGATTGCTGTCGCCCTTTCAGTGTCTGCTCTGCCCTCCTTGTCCCCTGACACTCACTTCCCAAAGCTCCGGCCCAGAGCCTGTGCCTTCCCTTGTTGGGTTGGGGGCTGGGAGGGGAGCCCCGGAGCCCTGGCTTGGCCTGCCACCCCCTAGCCTTTACTCTAATCCCTACATCCTGTTGATCCTTACATCTAAATCAGGTCTAGGGCTCAGAAAAACGTGAATCGGAGCTGCTGGACTAAGGAAAGGCCAATGGGAGAAAGGGGGCAAAGAATGGGGGGGGGGCGCAGCAGGTGGATGGGAGAAGATAGCCCGCAGCAATGAGGCCGGATGTGGCCTCAGCCTGCCCGAGACCCCCCCTACATGCACACCCATCACCGAGGCCTGGGGGTGTGAGGGACAGCTGCCTGCGAGGCTCTGGGCTGCCCGGGTGCCAGGCAGAGGGCAGGAGCACCTGCTGCCATCATCCTTGGACAGGGGGGCCAGCCAGGGAAGAAGGGACCCCAGAAGAGATGAACCTCAGGGCATTTCCAGCCACAGTGAGGGGCAGCGTAGTTCCTGATGCCAATACCAAACCAGCAGGCCCTGGATTGATCCCAGTAACTCCAGGCGTAGGCCAGGAACCCAGAATAAGGGGGGCCAGTGCCACAGGGACAGAGCCACCAGAAGCCCCCAATCATGTCTGAGGCCATTCTAAAATGCTGGCCATGGCCCAGGACAGCAGGACCTAGAGGTTACCTAGGCCAGCCCTTTTGTTGTCCCGGTGAAGAAACCAAGGCCCTGAGATCAAATGGAACTCTAACTGGCCATCCGCACTGGCGAATGAGAGCAAGTAGAACTCTAGTTGGTCATCCACACTGGTGAATAGGATAAAATAGAACTGTAGTTGGCCATCTGCATTGGCGAATGAGATAAAATAGAACTGTAGAGTTGGCCATCTGCATTGGCGAATAGGATAAAATGGAATTCTAGTTGGCCATCCACACTAATGAATGGAGAGACTGATTGTTGGTGAATAGAACTCTGATCTTGAAATTGGGAAGACTTGGGTTCCAATTCTGCCTTATATAGTAACTGTTACATTTCTGAGAAATATACATCGCTGTGCCTCAGTTTCCTCTCTTGTAAAATTAGAGGACTTGACGTTCTTTATAAGTTCCTGCCATTTTTAAATCTGTGATTCTGTCTTCCTCCCTCTATAGAGGGACCTTATTTGGCCTTTTTTTTAAGGTTCTAGTTTAATTTAATTTATCCTTAAAGGTTTATTGATGTCTTTCACCTTCATAACACATACTTATTTCCCTAAATACCCTCCCTTGAATCAAAAATAAAAATGGTTAAGCAAAATGTGAGCTAGAAAAGCCTTTAGAGGTCACTTTCCTGTTATGTCACAACTGGACTGATACCTACTGGAATAGGACTTGGTTGTGAGGGTCAGACGAAATAGGACGTGCAAGGTCCTCTGTAAATTTTAACCACCGTGTGCCAGTTATTATTATTGTATCCTGCTCCCATCATTCCTTCTATGCCAGCTCAGGCCCAGGAGCTCCTGAGATGCTCCCACGGACCACAACGTGCTTCTTCCTAGTAGGCTTTGGCTTCTTAGAGAGGGGAGCGGGCTCCCTGGGGTAGGGAAGGTCTAGAGAGCAGGCCGGAGGGGGATTCTCCCAGGCCTGGGGCCCGGCCAATTAAGGCAAGCAGCTGGAGATGCCCAAATCCAACCTGAGCTACCTCTCAAGCCTGGGAACAGCCAATAGAAAGGTTTCCAGGATGATGACTGAAGGCAGAGAGGCCCCTTCTATCTCTTTTAAAACTCCAGCAGCCAGATGTATTCACGTGTGGGGAAGTCATGATGGAGATTCTTTTTCTGGTGTGGGTTGGATTAAATGGCCTCTGGGGTACCTTCCAGCTCCGAGATGTTGTATTTCTGATTCGGCAATTCTGGGAATAGGGAGCTTTTCATATCTCTCGAATTAACTTTTCACATGATGTAGTGTGTGAATATGCTTTGAGAATCAGCATGGCATATTGGATAAAGAACCAAGAAGACCTCAGATCTAGGCTTGCCACATAACCCTGGGCGAGTCATTTGACCTAGGCAACTAAGTTATAGAAAAGGTACTAGGGGGCAGCTAGAAGGCTCAGTGGCTAGAGTGCCAGGCCTAGAGACAGGAGGCGATGGGTTCAAATTCATATATTTCCTAGCTTTGTGACACTGGTCAAGCCATTTAAGCCTCATTGCCTAGCCCTTATCGCTCTTGTGCCTTGGAACTAATATAAGTATTGATGCTAAAATAGAAGGTAAGGGAGAGAGGAAGGAAAGAAGGAAGGAAGGAAGGAAGGAAGGAAGGAAGGAAGGAAGGAAGGAAGGAAGGAAGGAAGGAAGGAAGGAA
>NW_025352165.1:0-5954 GCF_016433145.1 Gracilinanus agilis
ATTATAAATTATGATTATAAATATAATCATTATATTATGTCTACATATATATTCATCATAGTATCAAAGCTGGAAGGCGGTATATCGGAGGTAATCTAGTCATCATCTTCATTTGACAGTTGAGCAAACTGAGACCCAGAACAGTAAAGTGACTTGTCAGAGGTCACACAGGTAGTAATAATATAGGAATTTGAACCCAGGTCCTCTGATCTAGAGTTGTTCTACTGAACGAGGAATCTCTGATAATCCTGACATGTGGCAAGTGATTTATTACTATGTGCCTTTTCTATAATTATGTGAAGCATTCTTCCCTTGGCTGCCACGGTACTGCTACTGGTTCTTGTCCTTGACAAAGACAAAAATGACGTCACTGTGATTATCCACCAGCTGATGGCTGATCAGACCAATCTCTACCTTTGGGCGTGGATAGCCCTTTGGACTTTGGGCATGGAGATGTTTCTACATTTGCACATCTCCCGGAGCTACTTCATTTCAGCTCTGCTCGCAATGGGATGCCTGCAGGATGGTTCCACGTCTCACACTCAACACCAAAGTTCTCCAGAGAGACTTCGGGAGTGTCTTTGTATCACTTCTGATCTCTGTATAACCGTTTACCCTCTGTGGAATCTCTTCGTGGAATCTGCCCTCTCTGCAGGGAAGCGTGAATGCTCGCCAATTCAGCTGAAGAAAGGATCTCAGGGTCCGGCACCTCATCTGGCCAGGAGACCTTCAGAGTCTTGCTAAGACAATTCACACGATGGTGCTGCAGTTTCCTGACGTGGCACTGACACACCGGCCTTGTTTTGGAGGCACAACAGTGGAGTGAGCACAACAGCTCTGCAGACCTTCCGTTTGGAAGCAGCCCAATGCCTCTTCTCTGCCGCACTTGTCTTCAGAACCTCCCGAGTGATGACGCACGTCTGGATCCACCTGACTTGTGGACGTCCCCGGAAAGCAAACTACCAAAGGGAGCGAACTTATCTACAGCATTCAAGCTTTCTCCATTGGCCGTAATCAGTGGCTCCATGAATGGATGGCAGGGGGATGGCTGATGAAGAGTCTCTGTTTTCTTGGTGTCAATTGTCGGGCCAAGATTTGCTCTAGCAGCAGAGCATCGATCCAAGCTTTGTTGCTTCTCAGTCTCAGGCTGCGTTGAGTAGCTGCGGCCATTTGTGAACCCCTCTGACACGGTAATGATATGCCAAAGACTTTTCTTCTGAAGTGTTTTGGAGACTGTTGGAGCCTCCTGGTTGTGGTGTTTGCTTTAGCAGAAGTCGCTGGCCCTTAAGAAATGATGATAGATAGAATCGGTGTCTTTCCTTTTTTCCACTAATCAGAGTTTATGGCTTGTTAATCAGAGTGGGTTAGAGCTGCTTCAATCACTACGTCTTCTCATCTTCACTCTAGTGTGGGCTATTATTTGACTTCTGCTCTAACCAGTCAGTGATCTGTGCACCTCCTTTCGCTTATCACACACACACACACACACACACAGTGACATCTGTGGCTTTTTTTTTATCAAACAACTTAGAGTCACTTCATTTTTTAAAATTTTTTTAAAATTTTATTTATTTATTTTTAAACCCTTAAGTTCTGTGTATTGGCTCCTTGGTGGAAGAGTGGTAAGGGTGGGCAATGGGGGTCAAGTGACTTGCCCAGGGTCACACCACTGGGAAGTGTCTGAGGCCGGATCTGAACCCAGGACCTCCGGTCTCTGGGCCTGACTCTCAATCCACTGAGCTACCCAGCTGCCCTTTCACTTCATTTTTTTGATGACACCAGCTACTGTACATCATTTTTAGATCTGAATTCTAGGTCCAGCCACCTCTGTTCCTAAAGAAATAATTAGGGTGTATAGGCATGAAGCTTCTGAGTCGTTTTAGTCTCTTTCATTTTATTTTCCAAAATGTTTTAATCCTGTGCCCCACTTTTGCAGTGAAGTCGCCTTGTATCAATTTCCATCATTCATTTTCAAAAAGTACTGATGGCATCATGCGTGTGGTGGTTTGACTTGTGCGTAAATTGGATTTAAGCGAGGCCGAGTTACATAAAGACGTCTTCACCCTCCCTTCCAGAGTCTTTGAATTCTAGTAGCAAAAATCAGGATAACTGGCAATGGCCCTGGTGGCAGTGGATGGCCTTAGCTTCTTCCATGTCTGATCCATCTCTAAGCATTCCGCATTGTCTGCTTCAGCCACCTTTACGGCCACTGCAACAAACTGTTCTCATCCACCTATTCCCCTGGGGGAAGTCTTCCTGTACTTGAGGTATTCCCTTAACTCACGGAGGAGTTTGAGGCATGTTGGTTACCCTCAACAAGGTTTAGGCCAGCTGCTGAGATTTTACCAGAGTGTGACTGCTGGGCCAGTTATAGCTTCTGCAGCCACAGGTGAGAGTCAAGAGCCAGGCGGACACCAAAGGTGGATGAGCGGCCCCGAAGGGCACTCAGTATTCCTCACACCAGAGGTACCACGTCACAGAGCTTCAAGGTAGAAGAAGGAGCCCTTGAATCAAAGGGCCTGTCCTCAAAGCCCTGGTCTATAACTTAGCGAGATCCTGGACAAGTTGTTGGACTTGTGTGGTTTGGATGGGTCAAATAATTCTTGTGCTTGCCATTTGATGGGTTGCAGTACACAGAGAATGAAAGATGTATACGTGCAAATGCTTTGTGAGCCACAAAGTGCTAGATGATGGGACAATTTTTTAGTGCATTCACTGACTTAATTTAGAGGTTCTTGTTAAGTCTTTTATATAACTCTTGACTTCTTTACTCCTTCTACCTGTGTTGGCACACGGGCCATAATTACTCTGTTTAGTTGTTTGCATAACGGTCTTGAGCATGACAATTCAAGATGGCCAAATATCCCATGAAATGTTGTTCATTGTCGACTTTTGGTGATTGTTGGAGCTGGTTCATCTGGAGAAGCCCTATTTTAAAGCTGATGGTTCTTTTCCCACATGCATGCATACATACATGTGTACATGCATACATACATGTACATGTATGTATGTATGTATGAGAGAGACAGGTAGAGAGTCTCAACTCAGCCAATACAAAATAAAGATATACAAAGCAGGATAGAAATATAGGTTGGTACATAAAGTCATGATTCTGTAATATGGCCAGCTTGCTTTTCTCTTTAAGAATATAATGTAATTAGTGATTAACTTCTAAAGCTGTCCTATTTATCTGTGGCCCTACCAACCTTCATTCTATTCTGTTCTATATAATTACTAAAACTATTCATTGATCTTCTTTCCAATATCTCCCTGCCATTTTGGTAATTTCTTTGATGAGTAGTTTTCCTTTCTTTCCTTTCCTTTCCTACCCATAAAGACAAAGAAGCATTAAAAAAAACCAAAAACCTCTCAGATATCCAGAGTCACATAAAATAAGTCCTCACATTGACCAGATCAGAAAACTCTATCGTTTTCTATATTTAATTCATTACCTCTCCATCAGGAGGAGAGCATGTTTCATCAATGGTACTTTGACATCATGACTGATGCACTGCAGCTAGTTGACATGATACAAAGAGTTCTGATCCTGAAGTTAGGAAGACTCATCTTCCTGAGTTCAAATCAAATAATAGCTCTGCCACCCTAGGCAAGTCATTTCATCTTCTTTGCTTCATTTTACTCACCTGTAAAATAAACTGTAGAAGGAAATGGCAAACCACTCCAGCATCTTTGCTAAGAAAACTCCGAGTTCATGAAGAGTTGGACATGACTGACATGACTGGACAACAGCATCTTTGGCATCGTGGTTGATTATTGCACTAAACAGAGTTCTTAAGTCTTTGAAAGTCCTTTTTTTTTTAAAAAATATTTTTGCTATTATATAAATTATTCTCCATATTCTCCTTAATTTATACGGTTTGTCTGAAAATCTCTCTCTTCATTTCTTATGGTCCAAAAACATTCTTTTACATTTATATGCCATAAATAGTTCATTCATTCCCCAACTGTTGAGTACTTCTTTAGTTTCTAGTTTTTACTATTGCAAAAAAAAAAAAGCTGATATGAATATTTTTGTACAAATGGGTCCTTTCCCCCTTTTTTTGCTCTTTTCTAAGCATATATTTACGAGGAGTAAAAGTCAAAGGACATGAACAGGTTAATTCCTTTTAAGGGATAGTTTCAAATTGTTGTCCAAAATGGTGGAACCAATTCAGCATTTCAGCAGCACTGTATTATATCAGCAGCCCATTCTCCCACAGCTCTCTAACAATGGTTATTTTCCATTTTTTCTTGTAGTTTTGCTAATATGATGAACAAGAAGAGAATTCTCAGAATGGTTTTATCTTGTCTTTCACTTATTCTTTGTGATTTGAAGCACTTTTAAGGCATAGTTGTTTATTGCAAGGATTCTTCCTTTGAAGATTGCTAATTTGCATCTTTTGGCCAGTTATACTCTGATGACTCGCTCTTTTTCTTATATATAGGAGTCCGTTGCATACATATGTTGGGTGTCAGACTCATGAGAGAAACCTGCTGCAAAATATTTTTCTCCCAGTTAACTCTTTCTCTTCTAAGTTTAATTGCATTTTTTGTTTATGCAAAACTTTTAATTCTAATCAAAACTACATCCCCCCCCCTTTTCTTTAGCTTAGTTATGAACTTTTCTCTTATCTTCAAAGCTTCTTGACAGAAGGGAGTTCATCCTTGGTTCTTGAGGGTGACCTATTGTTCATAAGCTCTGGATATTCCTCCAAGCTGGAAAGGCTTCAGGCTTGGTCCCATTGATGGAGATGCCAGCTGAGAAGTGCCCTATTTAGATGCTGGCAGAAGGTGATGAATTTTCTTCTAGGTCACAGTGACCCCTGAAATGGTAAAATGATGTGACCTCTTTGTCTTCCAGTAGTCGGAGGGTAGAAGGATCAGAGAGTAGAAAAGGAGATGGCAGGTTTTTTCTTCCCTGGCCAACAGGTAGACAGACAACCAAAGGAACTGAACCACAGCCACTTTGTGATTGTTAGTCCTGATGAACCCGGAGCACCTCAGGAAGTTGGACCCAAACAGACGTGTTCCTACTAGGTTCTTTGCAGATAAGGAGTTTGTGGAATTGGGTTCACTGGGTGCCCAAAGGCAATAAGAAATAACCATTTGCTGTTATTAGGTCAGTATGAACTTGTGTGTTGAGGTCTGGGTGGGGGGAGTGAGACCCGAGTCTCTTTTTGTAACTTGGGGCCACAAATCAAGTCTAAACATAATACAAGCCAACAAGATGAAACAATTAAAACTTTTAAAAATTTTTTATAAAAATGAAAATATGGCTGCAAGGAAATGATTATTTTTTAAAAGACCAAAAATGTAAAAGTGGCTATGATAAAAGTCTGGCAATAGGAACTACACATCCGCTTCCCTCATCTGTTAAAGGAGGATAATAAGACTTGTGTGACTCATGCCAAAGGGTTGCTGGGGACAACACTTTGTAAACTTTGAGTGATGCAGAAGTCAGAACTAATGAAAAGAAAAGACTCTTACAGTCAATATTTATATCATGTGGAGAAGTTTAAAAAGGGGGGGTATGACAGACATTTTCTTTTTTTATCTCACAAAAACCAGAGAGGTAGATACTGCAAATGACATACCTATTTTAGAAAGAAGAAACTGAGGCTCAAGGAGGCTCATTGGTTTGTGCACAGTCACAAAAGCATCAGAGGAGGGAAATCAAAATTGGGCAACTCTTGATTCCAAGACTCATACCATTTACAGTGCACAGAACTGCCATGGTTATTGGTTATTGATAGCCCAGACCTTCCCAGGGAATTTACTGGAAACAATATTTTTGATGCATTTTCATTTTCATGCTTTGACCATGTGCCCCCTGCCCCTAAAACATTGGCTTCCACAAAAATGCTGATATGAAGATTTTGTTAAATGTTTTCCTCCCTCCCTCCCTCCTTCCCTCCCTCCTTCCCTCCCTCCTTCCCTCCCTTCTTCCCTTCCCT
>NW_025352166.1:0-2837 GCF_016433145.1 Gracilinanus agilis
ATATATATATATACTTGTTGCATTTAAAACATATACTAAGTTATTTCCTTCCCCCTTTTTTGGTTCAATTGAATTCCTTCAGGTTATAACTAGGCTTTATTTTGTGAAAGAAAATATGACTTTCATTAGCTTAGATCCATGATGGCAAACCAATGGCACAGGTGCCAGAGAGGGCACACAGCTTGTTCTCTGTGGACAAATCATGCCATTACTCACAAGAGTTCATTACTAGAAAGGCAGAGGGACTTGGGCAGAGCTGCTCCTTCTCCCTCTCCACCATGCTTGATGCCTTTTTTTTTGCACATCAACTGCCCCTCTGCCCAGCAGCTCAATGGGAGCACTTTCTCCCTCCCCTATGATGGAGTAAGGGGGGAGCATCAGGTAGGGCACTTGGTGGGGGGTCGGGTAGGGCACAGCATCTGGTCTTTGGGTGGGACATGGCATGCCATCTCTAAAAGGTTCACCATCACTGGCTTAGATCTTTTTATTTTCAGAGAATTTTACCACCTCAGCTCCCAAAACTCTTAACTTTTAGTTTGCCTTCATCTAGAATTTAGAAGGTATAATAGGTCATGGATTCCCAGGGATGCAAGAAAAAACAATATAATTTTCTTTAGCCATTCCCTTTAACATAATTACCGTATGCTGACTTAAATGAGGGGGCAGAGGGAGATGTAAGTGGGCAAAGCAGAAAGGTATTATCGATGCAGCAGATAAATCATGAGAATCACAACATTTCAGATTAGCCTGTTCGGGGACAAATTACAGTCTGTCTTTGCCATTGCTGACAGATGACAGTCATATTAAAAGTCCTGATTACTAACTAGCCCTAGTCTAAAAGTCAAATTGGGTAAGGAAGTTTGTACAAAATAGAGGGAGGCTATCATGTTTTCTGCCTGTGAATTAATGCATATGATACAATTGTTTCTCATATATAAGCATTTAGATAGTGTAGTGTTTAGAGTGCTGGACTGGGAATTGATAAGATTTGAATTTAAATTATTCGATATTTATTAACTCTATGACTTGAGAAATGTCACATAAGTGTTTTCAGTCTCAGATTCCTCATCTGTAAATGAGTATAATAATAGTATTTACCTTCATAGGGTTGTGAGGATAAAAATGAGATGACATAGGTAGAGTTCACTAAATTGGTAACCACTATTATTAAAATTGAAGTATCATATTATTAACTGAGTTAATTTGTCCCTGCAAAACCAATCTTGCCATTAGACTTGGACTAATTGCTTGTGGAACTTAAAAGGGAGAACTTCTTGTCCTTTACAAATCTTTGGTCACTTTGTACTATTAAACTATAAAAGACTATATGTAGATCCCTGTAATTTGGAAAATAATGTTAATTAAGAAATTACATATATTTTTATAAAAATATTTTTGGACTCTGCTTAGTTATAATTTGTATAGATGAGGAGGAGGAGGAGTAACTATCACTTATATCGCTTACAATAGTAACAGCCATTCTGCTAAGAACTTTTTAATCATTATCTTATTTCTAATTAGTTATTTGCCATATGTATATTCAATCTTTGTTTCTTAAAGGTGAAACGCACAGGATTGGACAAGCTGAATCCTAGGAATTAAGGGAGGTTTTAGAAGAGGTGGAGAGAAGCCTTTGGAGCATTGTAGATGCCATCCTGCAAATAATATTGATCAAGTCCCAACATTAAAACAGCAGATGGCATTGCCCAGTGTTAGACCAGTAAGCTTTGTTATAGAAAGTCTGCCAATCTGTAAATTGAAAACAGGTGGCAAAAATTTCACTTAGGGACTTGGCATCTGTAAGTAATCACTTATTGTAAAAACCCTGGTCAGACACAAATTAGCTTCATTGCTGATGACAATTTTAATAACTCAAGGAACTCACAGCTATATTTAATTAAAACAGTAGCACACAATTTAGACATAGCTCATGACCTTTGACATTGTTGATACTCTTCTATTTTTTAGTTTCAGTTGTGATAGAATAGCTTTATTTTGGTGAAATGACTTTCAAAGATTGTAGCCATGTTATAGAAGCCAATCTGTATCTCTCCATTTCTACAGACCCACTGTCTCTCTGTTGTACTTTCTTTAGTTTTTCCTATTCATCCATAACCAACCCTTAAAAAGAAATCAAACACATATGCATTTGGTTTCTATCCAGTGGAAATTAAAACCCACAAAACCAAACAGTGGTTTTGAACTAAACATTGCTCATCTTTTCAGCATGGTACTAGCCTTCCTGACCTTATCTGTCTGTTTTCCTTGGGGATATGGAAATGGATTAGTGTTTTCTTCCTGGAGAAATTTCTCAATAAAGGAATGGATAAAGAAATAGATTACTTACATTGTCCCTGGTTGACACTTTTTATGTTTTGTGTCTTAAGCATCTTTAAGGAAAATGTGACAGAGTGGAAATTAAATAGAAAAGGAGTAGGTATTCAGTTTTTTTTAAACTACATAATTTATAGTCCTTTACAATGCATATCATGGGAGGATTTCTGTGGACTCAAAGATTCTGTTGGCCATTATCCCTGGAATGTAATAAAAGCATTTCCTCTCTGATTTTATTCTGATGTTTTAAAAAGAAAAACATTTGGTGTACTAAAACAGAAAACTTTCCGTGCTTTCAAAAATTCAAGTTGATCACAAAACACAATTCACATTAAGGAGAGAATAACTAAATGCAGAAATTTAACTAGGTTATGAAATATTTAAAAATATATATTTATAAATTTCATAACCTAGTTATGAAATAGAGAGAGAGAGCGCTAGGTCTATGTATCAATGCAGACCTAGCTCTCTCTCTCTCTCTCTCTCTCTCTCTCTCTCTCTCT
>NW_025352167.1:0-7694 GCF_016433145.1 Gracilinanus agilis
AGAGAGAGAATCAGGACTCTTTAGTCCCACCCACCCCCCAGCTATTCTGCCACATTTAAGAAGTCCCATCATGTAGCTTTCCTTCAAAGTCCCTAAAGCCCCAGGGCTAGAGAAAGTGGGCAGTGAGGGGGTATCAGGGGAGAACTAAACTCTTCCCTTTCTGATCCTAGATGCCCAAGATAGGGGCAGTTACCTCAAGTTTTAGTCCTTAGGAGCTAAGTTTATTCTTTGGCAGTTTTGGAAAACCTTTTCCCTTAGGGTGCCCCTTCTGAGTGGAGTAGAGGGGGGGGCCCCCTGGGAACAGGCAGTCTTTTGTGTATCCACACTCATAAGGCAAAGACGGGACTGAGAGCCAGATTCCTGGGTTCATTTGACAGGAAGTAGAATGGACATCTGAAAATTCCTCTAATTAATGTGATCTATAAAGATAATAATAATAATAATAATAGCTAGCATTTATAGAGTACTTTGCAGTTCACAAAGCACTTTACATATTTTATTTCATTTGATCCTTAAAACAATCCTTGGGAAAGGGGTGCTATTATTATCCCCATTTTATAGATGAGGAAACCGAGGCTAAGTTAAGTCACTTGCTCATGATCTATGATGATGAGCTAGTAAATATATGAGACAAGTTTTGAACTTGGGTCTTCCTGACTCCAAAACTATCCACTGCTCCAATATTGTGGCTTTAATGTATAGGAGTCAGGGAATATTGGATTCAAAAGTCTGCTGCTGACATATTCTAGCCATGTAACCCTGGACAAGTCACTT
This sequence comes from Gracilinanus agilis, assembly GCF_016433145.1. Classification (NCBI taxonomy): domain Eukaryota; kingdom Metazoa; phylum Chordata; class Mammalia; order Didelphimorphia; family Didelphidae; genus Gracilinanus; species Gracilinanus agilis. Next base: position 775 of record NW_025352167.1, read on the forward strand.
GACCTCATTGTCCCAGGCAGATCTCTAAGGCTATGAGTTGAGGAGAAAGTATCAGTCTTCATTGGTTGAGAAAATTCCCTCCCTAGACTTCCTTATACCATTGAAATTATGTCTGGTCCACAGAAGAAAAGAAAAAATGATTCATTTAATTCAGTTCTGGCCCACCCTAATGGATTAATTTGGTTTAAATTACCTAGACTATCTATAACGTAGACTCTACACGGATGAGATTACCTGGATAAATAATAATAATATGGCCACATACAAATTCTTAAGAATTTTTTCTTCTGATGGAACTTTTGATCCCTTGACCTTTGAAGTAGGTGTGGCGGGGATCAATAGCTTTATTTAGTAGAAGAAGAAACTTAAGTTCAGATGGATTTTGTGACTTCCCCAAGGTCACCTGGCTAAATAGTGACCAAGGAAATAATGAATCCCAGGTTTCCTAACTCCTTATCTGTCCTGCCTACATCTCAAGGCCTTTCTCTGTTTCTCAGGATTCTGTGTAGACACATCCATTCTGGGACCCTGAGTCTTTCTTGTTTCCTATCTTCTCAGTTTCTCAGGGATACTTGGCAAAAGGTCTGAAAAGGGTCAGAGGAGAGCCCTCTCCCAAAGGTCTGTGTAATGCCCAGTTATTCTAACCAGAACATAAGCTGTGTTTTTATATCATGATTTTATATCACTTTTTGGGAGAGAAAATTTCTAAGTTTCTTTCCTGTGTATTTTATTGGTAAGAGATAGAGAGGGCATCTTCAGGATTCTTTGAGATGGACTTTTTTCCTTCCTTGATTTCCTTCCATGAAACAGAGAGAGGCCAGAAATTCTTTTCCTTGAGACCAGCTGAGACACAAAGAAGGGAGTTGAGTTTCCTAAGGTCACATAACCAGAGACCAGAATCTTCCTGCCCCCTAAAGGGAAGGATCTTAATTGTATTTCACTTGGGCTGTCCAGTAGTGACGGAGGGAAGAAAGGAAAGAGAGGACTGGCCAGAGGAAGATGTGGGAAGGGATAGAAGTGGCGGGCGGCACTGGAGGCCTCAGAGCAGAAGAACAGGAGGGAAGATCCAGCAACTGCTTGGAATGGGCTGCACAGAGGGGCTGTTTATTTTCATTCTCCAAGTCTAGCTGCTCAGTTCTATTTCCAGCTCTGACACTGAGGGGTGGATCAATGACCCCCCTTCCCTTCCTTCACTTCCCTCCTCCCCCTGCCCTTCCTTCCCTCCTGCCCCCTCCACCCCTCAAAGATTCAAAAATATTCTCATACTCTCAGGATTTGGTGGGGGTGGGGAATAGGTTAGCAGCATCCCCCCAGGCCTGCTGACCACTGATCTGCCAGGACCAGCTGTTTCCCCTCGCTCTTTTCCTCAATTTCTTCCATGGAGTGAAATTTCCAGACTTCCTCCTCGCTCAGCAGAGGGGCAAAGGGTGGGGAGTCAGAGGAGCTGTGGAGATGGATAGGGGCAGGTGAGGGCGAGGAGGGACAATTGAAGGGTAATGGTGAGAGCCAAGGAGCATTTTCTTGCCTGAACTGGAAAGGCTAGCAATCTGGCAGCTGGGAAATCGAGCCTGATGGGCAAATCTGCCCATGGATCAGAGAGAGGCCTTTAGAGTGGTGGTGACCATATGGCTAGATTTTCCAGGACAGTCCTGATTTCAGGAAGTACTTTTAAAAGGCTCTTTGAAAAGAATACCCATTGTCAGCTTTTTTTTTTTTTGGAGGGTTCTGAAAATGTGGTCACCATTACTAGATCCCAGAGCCCAGCAAGGGATGCCACACCCATTAAAAAATTGGGAAGAAAATGAAGTCTCCAGCGCCTTCTTCCCTCCCATTTGGACATGTCCCCCTACAGGTGTCCCATTATTCCAGTCCTGGCTCTGCCCGGCGTTCACGCACCCTGCAAGTCATTTCCCCCTTTTTGGCTTCAATTCTTTTGTCTATAAGAAAATAACAATCACATTCATATAGGGGGATTGGGGGCTTACGACAACCTGATGAGGGTAAGTAGTGTACTTTTTGGGAGTCACTCATATCTCAATTCCCTCATCTGTAAATGGGGACAATAATACTTGCATTAACTACTTTATGGGGGAGGTCCAGCTTAAGGGCTCACTGAGTAAAGCACAGAGCCTGGAGTCAAATCTGGCCTCAGACCCTTCTTGGGTCTATGACCCTGGGCAAGTCACTTATCCCTGTTTACTTTAGTTTCCTCATCTGTGAAAGGAGTTGAAGGAAATGGCAAACACTCTAGTACCTTTGCCAAGAAAATCCCAACTGGGGTCATGAAGAGTTGGACACAACTAAACAACTGCCACTTTATGGGGTGGTTGCAGCGAAAGTGCTATATAAATCTAAGCTATTATTTTCTCCACTTTGCAGATGAGGCAACCTAATGTAGGCAAAGTACAGGACTCGTCATCAGGAAGATCTGAATTCAAATCTTTCCTCTGGCACTTAATAGCTGGGTGACTCTGGGGCACATCACTAGCCTCTCCGAACCTCAGTTTTCTCATTTGCAAAGCAGTGATAATAATACCACCAGATCGTGCCTCCTAAAGCTGTTGCAAGAGTCATATGAGATAATCCATGTAAAGAAGTTTGCCAACTTTAAAGTGTTGAAAAAAAATGTCAGATGGAGATTCTGCCTGAAATTCTCACCATTAGCATCCTTTTTCTGGTTTATACAAGAAAGGAGGTCAGTCCTGAAAGTGGGGTCCTGGTATCCCCTTCCCCAAGCGCCTTTCCTGGACTAAGAGCTGGGGTTCTAGGCCATTTCCATTGGTATAAGGGCTCTCTCTCTCCCAGGCGTGGGGTTCAGAAGCAGGAGGGAGGCCTATGGGCTGAGGGCTACTTCCCAAAGGCCAGAGTATAGTGATGTGATCAACTGAAATATGGGAAACTGACCCAGAGAGAGGAAGTGATTTGCTCTAGGTCACCCAGATTAAAGTAACAGAACCACGGCTTTTTGACACTCAATCTGGTCCTCTTCTGCTATGCAATGCCAAGTTGCTGAGTAAAAGTCTTGATCAGGAGAGTGAAAGAGCTTCGTGATCCTGGGAATTTGAGCTAGAATGTGGAAAGGTAGTTTTTCCCTAAACTAACAAAGGAACCCAGGCCACTCCATTGGTGGTGTTTTTAATGGAGGTCTTCCAGATAGAACGATTCCTTTCCCCACTGCCTCACGTTAAGGTGTCACCCAGTGGACTGGCCCTAATATTAGGAATTCAGTGTTTTACATCAACTTTGTCGACCTGAAATGATATATGAAGATTCCTTGAAGGATGGTATCCTTTTTTGTCCTTGTAGACATAACTAGCATTGAAAGTAAAAAGGGCTAGTTCTGCAATTGAACTAGAGCTGGAAGGGACCTTTCCAGTCGTCTCATCCAGTAGATTCCCACCTTTTTAAGTATGAAAACCCTTTTTAAGCATCAAAAAGTTTTTTCAGGCTGATATTTCTAAATGTATGGAGAGGGGTGGGGGGCTGGGAGTGGGGATAGGGGAAAGGCTGACCTGCTTCCCACAGAAGAGGGTCAGAGCACATGCTGGGACCACATGTCCTTTACCGAGGTCACAGCTCACGTCCAGCTCCCTGGGAAATGATCCAATCCACCAACTCTCTCTCTCTCTCCCCATACAGGCCTCTTCAAATACCCTTTGTGTTTCTCTTTCTCCTCTGGCCTTGAGGTGGGGGCAGTGATCTTTCTGGTGAATGAGGGCTAAAAAATAGATTACTTCTGCAGAGACCAGCTTCAGAGCATGAAGGCAAAGCAAAGGAAGCAGGCATACAGCCCTGGGTCTTGGTCCTCTGTGACTGGAAGTCAGCATCCCTGGACACCAACACTCCAAAGCTCCACTCCCTCCACTCGTTCATCCTGTGCTCCCTGATAGCTGAGCCCCTATTCAAAGCCCTGAGGCCTCTGGACCCTGCTGGCCCATGAAACCAGCTTAGCCCCCCTTAGTTTAGTGGTCGCCCACACCAGAACCCTAATTACCCACCCCATTCTGCTGCTGCTGCTGTACTCAGCTCCAGAAACCTATTCTCAGCATCCCTTCCCCTCCTTCTCCACACATTCAATACCACGAGACTATGTTTTCTAGTCTTTATTTACAAGGAAAAAGCATATACACAAATTCGGAAATAGTATACCAGAGTAAAGTAATTAGAAGCTCAGTAATTGACTGCATATCTGTTGTCCCAGATTTGCCAGATCTAAAAAGGCCCTTCACCAGGCTGAAAGCAGAGAAATGCATTTCTCAACCTTAGAGTCTCTCCAATACCATCTCCTAAATCACAGAAGGGCGCCATTTGCCATTTGTTAGAGTTTTTCTTTACACAGATGGAATCATAGACCCTTAAACAGTATAGTATATAAAAAAAAAATCTACCATTTGGTCCAGATTAAATGGTCTGAAAGTACTTTAAATATGCTAGAATTAAAATGTATTACCCCGAGGAGGTAGCTAGGTGGCTCAGTGGATAGAATACTGGACCTGAAATCAGGAAGACCCGAGTTCATATCCAGTCTCAGACACTTACTCTATGACCCTGGACATCTCTTAACTTCAGTTTGCCTTAACCCATTCTAGAAAAAAAAAATGATAAAGCACTCCAGTATCTTGGCCAAGAAAAGCCCCTGGACAGCATTGGTGTACTATGGTCCCTTGGGTCACAAAGGGTAGGTTAGCCATCTTCATTCCCCTTAGGCTGGAAATAATTTCACATCCTACTTAGCTTTGACTCCAGGGGAGACTGGATTCTTCCCTTCAGAGCATACTCAAGCCTAAATTGGAAGATCCTACCTGAACTGCCTGGGCTGTGCTAATGGGTCTCATCTTTTAATCCCAGACTCCCTCTCAGCCAGTCGGGAGGCTTTGTCACATTTTGGCAGGTATATAGTTCTGTCTCCCTAAAAATGTGAATCCTTTGGGTGTTGAAATCATCTCACCTCCCACATCCAGCAACATATACAAGGAAAGACAAACAGGTAAATAAGAGTTTCCGCCAGCTCCAAAGTCTCAGTAATTCAACCTGAAACACCAGTTACTCCCAATGTTCAAAAAAGACACTTCTGTTCTTTCTAGGCAGCATAGATAAAAGTGAGGGGATTAGGGATCTTAAGGGCTAACAGGGTCAATGGGCATATGGACCCTGACAGAAAGTAGAGCTAAAGTAGACTTTTTGCAGAAATGGAACCAGCAATTACATGAGTAAATCACACAAAATAGTATAAACTTTACACATGTTTTGTCATTTGATCCTTACGATAGTTCTATGAGGTAGGTGTTACTTTCATTTCCTATTTTACTGATAAGGAAACTGAGGCAGATTAAATTATTTACTCAGGTCACACAACTGGTTAATATTTGAGGTTAGATTCAAACTCAAGGCTTCCTGATTCCAAGTGCTCTGCTATAGCCACTGAATCATCTAGCTGCCTCCATCCAACTTCTTAAGACAGATTCAGTTAGGAGGGAAGGAGAAAGATGAAAGATATTGAAAGGCTGCAGCTGGAGACACCACCACCAAAGGAGGGAACAGGGTAAGCCCAGGCTTGTGCTGAACTCATCTGGAGCACAGCCAATGGAGATGAAAGTGCACCATCTGGTAGCTTCCTCTTTTAACTAGTTTTCCTTGTTACTTGGGCACTGAGATCTGTTGTTTCCCGGGCTGAAGCAGGCAAAAAGTTCCATCAGTGCCCTTCAAATTTTGGCACCTCAGGACAATGTCCCAATTACCCCACTCTAGTTATGACTCTGAGTCTTTGTCACCAATTCTTCCCTTTTTCCCAACTTCCCCTTCCCACACCAACAAAAATACTCTTCTAAACAGAGAAATTGAGGCAGAGTTGAAAAGTAAAATCTTTTTCCCTCAGAAAGAAGATGAAAAAAGAAATGGGAATGTGGAAGATACTTAATAAATTCTTACTGAATTAAAAACAAAAGTAGATTGCACAGAAAGAATAAATCATACTAGATTTAAAGGCAGAAATATAGAATTGTTTTTCTGGTACCATAGTTTACTGGCTATGTGATTTTAAGCAAATTATCTCTCTTCTCTTGCTTCAATTTCCTCATCTACACTATGGGGAATAGAGCTGTCAGAGAGAGTAGGCTTCAGAACCAAGAAGACCTGGGTTCAAGGCCTGTGTCTGATATATACTGACTGTGTGACCCTAAGCAAGTCACTTAACTTCACAAGTTGAATATGTATTGTGGGAAACATATAATTTTTAAGAATATAAATTGTGGGGAAAGTGGCAACCTGTATCAGTAGAGAGTTAAATCATCTGGTAGTTCCCTGAGCCAATGAAATCATAGAACCAGTCTCCATCCCTAAGACGAGTGTAATATACACAACTTACATAGCTACCTTACAGGCTTGCTTCGAGGCTTAAAAGAAAGAAAGTATGTTTTTTTTTAATCCTGTTAACTCATAAAGCGTTAAGTAGAGGAATTGTGGCAGTGGTGGTAGTAACTGTGAGATGGCACAATGAATAGAACACTAGACCTAGATTTCAAATCCATCCTCAGATTTTTGCTAGCTGTGTGACTCTGGGAAAATTAATTAAACCTCTATCTGCCTCAATTTTTCCTCTATAAAACAGGGATCATAATAACACCTATCTCCTGGGATTGTTGTGAAGATAAAATAATGTATTTATAAAGTGCTTTTCAAACTTCAAAGTACTATTTAAATGCTTATTATTATTATTATTATTATTAAGAGATTGGGGAGAGAGAGAAGAAGAAGAAGAAGAAGAAGAAGAAGAAGAAGAAGAAGAAGAAGAAGAAGAAGAAGAAGAAGAAGAAGAAGAAGAAGAAGAAGAAGAAGAAGAAGAAGAAGAAGAAGAAGAAGAAGAAGAAGAAGAAGAAGAAGAAGAAGAAGAAGAAGAAGAAGAAGAAGAAGAAGAAGAAGAA
>NW_025352168.1:0-5022 GCF_016433145.1 Gracilinanus agilis
TATCAAATTTATTATATTATATTATTTTATTATATATATTATATTATTATATTATAAATATATTAGGGATTTCCCCTAAGGGCCCCTCTGACCATGTCATTTCCCTACTTAATGCATCCTAGTGGCATCTGGTTGGTTTCTAAAGCCCTTTCCAATATGGCCACAACTCCTTTCCAGCCAGAATGCTGTGCCTAGTCTGACTGGCTTTCTTTCTAGTCTTCACACGCTCCAACTTTTTTCTCCATGCCTCTGCACTGGCAAATGCCTGGAATGCATTCCTCTCTCTTCACTCTCTTTTCTGCCTTGGAACTGATACTTGGTATTGATTCTCAGACAGTAGGTTAGGCTTTAAAAAAAGATAAAAGACTTCAAAATCAAAGAGTCTGTGTTTATTTTATTGATTCATTTACTACAACCCTTACCTTCTGTCTTAGAATCAATATTGCATATTGGTTCCAAGGCAGAAGAGCAGCAAGGGCCAGGCAATGGGCATTAAATGTCTTTGCCAAAGGTCACGCAGCTAAGAAGTGTCTGGGTCCAGATTTGAATCCAGGACTTCCCATCTCTAGGCTGGTTCTCCATCTACTGAGTCACCAAGCTGTCCCCATGGATATTTTAAGGGTTGATGAGATATCGCTACAATTTATACTGTGTTCCCCACTGGGTTATCTTCATGAGCAAAAAAGGAATTGGGAAGGGAAAGATACAATAATATTTATTTAATAAAGATCAACCTATAGGGGACTCCCATTCTACTTCCTTGGACTAGCCTTGAACGTTGTCTAAACCTCTCCAAGTCCCCACTATATTCTTTGATTTCTTCTTCTTATGAGAAACTCTTAAGAGCCTTTAGAGGTCATCTAGTCCAAACTCTAGATCCACATGTGAATCCCCTCTACCACCTGTCTGACACATGGACAGCCAGCAATTGTTCAAACACTTCCATTGATAAATTATTCAATATGGTGATGATAAAACTTTGGACTCTTTCTATGTGCCAGACTCTGGGCTAAGTGGTGGGAATACAAATAGGAACCAGCAAGCAAGTCCCTGCCTTCGAGGCACTTATATTCTAATTGGGGATTGCTGAGAGATTATGGGGGAAGACAATACACAGAAATGATCAGGAAGTGATTTCTTCACCTTTTTCCTTTCTAGAAAAGGCCAAAGCATATTTTTCCTGGTTTCTGTTCTAGGATCTAGTAGCAAGGCCCAAATAGAGAATGACCTGGAATGCAAGCAGCATGATTTGGAAATCATCTTATTTTATAAGGAAGAAAATACTGTTAAATTAGCTTTAATTGTTCTTGTTATACTAAAAGCTGTCTCTCTATGCCTTGCATTCTCTTCTGGATAATTATTTTTCCTCTGCACTTTAAAAAAATTAAATTGTAAAGTTTTTTTTGTTGTGTTTCATTTTTATATTATGATTAGATTATTCTTACTTAGTGAGAGGTTCCTTGTTAAGAAATAAAACAGTTAAATAAAACAAATTATATCGTGATTTCGAAGCTAAAAGTGCATGCAACATTTCACATCAGTAGCACCCTCACCTCTATTTTATTCCCCTCCTACAACCCATCGAATAGAAAAAAAAATTATTTTAACAAGTATGATTAGTCAAGCAAAATATATACCTTCAGCGGATATGTTCAAAAACATCTCTCATGCTACACCAGTGATATCAAACTTAAATAGAAAAAGGAGCAACTAATCCATACATAAGAATCCCTGGGGTGCCACATATTGACTTCATTTTTAAATGTAGTTTTATGTATTTTTAAAAATTACATTTTCATTTATTTTGTTAAATATTTTCACATTACATTTTAATCTGGTTTGGTCAGAGGTGTTGTGTGCCATGGGCTTAACAGCTCTGTTCTACACTCAAAATTCTGTTACTTACATCTCTGCCATGAATCTCATCAGTCCTCTGGCATCATGAATGGTTAGTGCATCCATTAGAGCTTTTACAGCTTTTAAAGTTATTTATTTTTACATTGTCGTCATTGTATAAATTATTCTCCTGGTTCTGCTCTTACTTCATCTCTTCAGTTCATAGGAATCTTTCCCTGTTGTTTTGATAGTGTCAATTTCCTCATTTCCTGTAGCATATTCATATTCCACATTCATATACCATAACTCATTCAGCCATTTCTCAGTTATTGGATGTCTTCTTAGTTTCCAGCTCTGTGCCACTTCAAAAGAAGCAGTAATAAAAATTCTTACACATGAGAAACTTTTTCTTCTTCTTCTGTTCTCTTTTGGATATAAGCCCTACAGTATTATAACTGAATCAAAGGGACCACACTTTTAGTAACTTTTCATGTTTAATTCCAAATTGCTTTCTAAGAATGGTGGTACCCATTCTTGGCTCCACAAAAAAGGCATCAGTGTGCCTGTTTGTTTTTACCAGAGACCCTTCAACCTTTATCAGTTTATTTTTTGTTGCTGTTATCTTTGCCATTCTCATCTGTGAGGCAGAGTCTTAGAACTGTCTTAATTTGCATTTCTCTCGTTAGTGATTTAGAGCCTTTTTTTCATGTGGCTGTAGATAGCCCAGATTTCTTCCTATGAGAATTTCTCATTCATAGCTTTTAGACTATGTCAGTTGGGGAATGTCTCTTATATTTGAATCAGTTCCTTTATTCATTTTGGATAAGAGATCTTTATCAGTGAAACTGCTGCAGTCATCTTGTCCCTGTTTTTCTTTTAATTAGAACTTTATTAGATTTATTAGTGCAAAAACTTTTTAATTGTATGTAATCAAAATGATCCACTTTGCCATTTGTGGTCCTCTACTTTTTGTTTGGTCATGAGCTTTTCTCTTATTCATAAATCTATGAGCAATTTTTCTGTTTCTCTAATTTGTTGATGATATGACCTTTTTACATCTAGGTCACTTACCTAGATATAAAGTATTGGTCTAAATGTAATAATTCTAATCTTTCTTCCCAGTTTAGAGAAGCACATACTACAAGAAGTGTATCCCGATTTTCCCTAGTTGTTAGCTCTCTATTCCTCCCAATTACCTTCCATTTTATCTTTATTTTTGCCTTTGTTTCCCCAGTCTTGAACAATCCTTAAACATAGTAGACATTTCACGCACACACACACACACACACACAAATTTTTAAAAAAGTAAAAATCTTACCTTCTGTTTTTTGTTTTTTTTTAAACTCTTACCTTTCATCTTGGAGTCAATACTGTGTATTGGCTCCAAGGCAAAAGAGTGGTAAGGATTAGGTAATGGGGGTGTCAAGTGACTTGCCCAGGGTCACACAGCTGAGAAGTGTCTGAAGCCAGATTTGAACCTAGGACCTATTTTAGGCCTGGCTCTCAATCCACTGAACTACCCAGCTGCCCCCGACATTTGTTATTTGTCGAAATGAATTTAATGGCCTGGCCATTCCCACGTAGGCCTAGATCAATACAATTTCTTTAGTTTCTACCTTTAATTGCTTTTGAGACAATTGGAACTGGATGTCCAATAGACATTTTAGACTAAATACTTCTAAAATTGAACTTACTGTTTTTTCTTCTAATCCTTATTCCCCTTCTCTGTTAATTTCAAGGACTACACCATCCTCCCAGTCCTTCAGGCTCAAAAAATAGGAGTCATCCCATCCTGAACTCTTCATGATCTTTCAACCACCCCTCTTCCCCCCGGCCCATATTCAGACTATTATTCAGGCTGGTCAGTTTCACTTTTGCAACAGATCTCCAATATGGCAGCCACAGATCTCCAATATGGCAGCCACAGATCTCCAATATGGCCTCTTCCATCCTCTCACAGTGCCATCACTCCATCCCTGGTCTATTGCGAAAGGTGGCTGGTGGGTCTGCTCTCCCCTCTCCAATGGATCCATTTTCCCTTTAGTCATTAAAAGTGATTTTTCCCAAAGATGTCACCCACACTGTCCACTCAATAAACTCCAGTGACTTCCTATCACCTTCAGGATCAGATTACAACATGCTGTTTGGTATTTACAGCTCTTAATAACCTAGCTCCCTCCTCCCTTTCCAGTCTTCTTATACCTTAATCCCCATCATGTATTCTTCATGCCAGCAACACTAGCCACTTGGCTGTTCCACAAACAATATACTCCATCTCTAGACTCTGGGCATTTTCTGTTCCCTGTGTCTGGAGTGCCTTCCTTCCCCTCATCAACTTCTGACCTTCTTGGCTTCCTTTAAGTTCCAAATAAAATCCCATCTTTTACTGGAAGCCTCTTCGTTCTACTATCTTCCTCAGTTAATCATTTCCAGTATATTTCCAGTATAGCTTTGTATTTGCTTGCATGTTGTCTTTTCCATTAAATTATAAGCTTCTTGAGGGCAAGGACTGTCTTTTTGCCTCTTTTCTAGCACCTACCATAGTGTCTGAGGACACTTGATGAATATTTATTTGTTGAGTGATTGAATCAGTTGATGAAGATTTGGGTAGCCTTACCACCTGTTTATCTTGAAATGTTCCAGTATTTCTGGAGAGTTTCTAAGACTGGTACTGAATATAGTGGGATGATTGCCTCCCTCATTCTGGATATGAGATTTCTATTAAATACCATCTCAGATTATATGAACTCTTTTGTCTGGCAGCTCATACTACTGGGAGTGCCTGCAACTGCAATTATACCCCTATTTTGTTGGTGAGGTAACTGAGGATCAAATATAGGTTGTTACTTTCTTATGGTCAAACAAGTAATAAGTAAAATTTATTTACACTATATTAATTTGTGGAGGTGAGAGTTGAACCCAGGATTCATCTGCTTTTTAGTCTAAAGTTCTTTATTTTACCCATACTATGATTTTGGCAATTAATAAAATTCTCTTGTGATATCTGTTGTATTATTGTGTTCTGTTTTATAAACTATAGAGATAAATATGTAATATAAGTGTATTAATTGCATATTTATTTATAATTTATATTTTATTATATTTTTAATTTATAATATAAATATTTATCTAAAATTTATTATATAAATTATAGAGATAAATATAAAAATTTCTCTAAAATGGAGA
>NW_025352169.1:0-4319 GCF_016433145.1 Gracilinanus agilis
TTCCTTCCTTCCTTCCTTCCTTCCTTCCTTCCTTCCTTCCATCTTGCCTTTCCCAAAAGCACCTCTAACCTCCTTGGGCATTTATCTTGTACTTGATTTGGTATAATTTGTTTATTTTAAAATCATGGATTCAGAGATGAATGAAACCTTAGAGTTCTTCCAGTCTAAATTCTTCATTTTACAGATGGGAAAACAATGGCTCAGAGAAGTTGTAACTAGCTTAAGGTTACGTAGGTAGTAACTTAGAGTCACCATTTGAACTCAAATATTCTGGTGCCAAATCCAATGCTCTTTCCATTGCAACATATTACTTTCTGATCTTTCTTGTGAAATAGATTAAGATTAGTTAGTAGAATAGCAGCATTTCTAGGTTAAAAGGTATGAGAAGGGAACAGGTAGGCTTTAATAGACAATATTCTAAGTAAGATCCAGTATTTATATTCATATAATTGACTGAAAGGTACAAATCACACCAGAGACTGACTGTGCTTAACAATTTTTGATTCCCTATGTGTTCTTTTCTCCCATTAGAATATAAACTCCTTGAAGGCAAGGACTCTGCCTATATTTTTGCTTCTATTTTTATTTCTAGTGCTTAGTCCAATGACGAACTAATAGTAAGTCTTTAATAAAATCTTGTTTACTAATTTGGTGAATTTGATGTAGCAGAGCAAATTGTTGTTCTGGCTCTTCCTGACCCAATTTGGGATTTTGTTGGCAAAGATACTGGAGTGATTTGCCATTTCCTTCTCCAACTCATTTTACAAATGAGGAAACTGAGGCAAATAAGGTTAAGTGACTTGTCCTGGGTCACAGCTAGTGAGTGTCTGAGACTGGATTAGGACTTAGGTCTTCTTTACTCCAGTTCTGGCTCTTTATCCACTGTGCCACCAGGTCTCTCCTTCCAAATCCCCCACCCCTTCACCACAAATGTCTCTTGTGGTATATGTTTAGATTCCTTGAAAGATATAACAACAGAGATGTCTGCCCAACAAAGGCTTTTGCTCCTGATATGAAGGATGTATATCATAGACTCCAAATGGAAGATGGATTCCATAAAGACACTGGGGCCCTCTAGATGCTCTAGTTTGCAGCTTTCAGTAAATATAATTACTCTAAATACCCAATATGAATGGGGGGCGGGAAGGGGTATCATAGTTAAGAGGGATCTCCCTATTGCAAAAAGGCAGAGTAGGGGAAAATGTCTCGGACAGATTATCCAGATATGGAGAATCTGAAGCACTTCTGGAAGTTTAGGAACACAGTTATGGTTCAGATTTCTGTCTGTCTTCTGTCATTGACATTTAACTGGTTCATCTCTATATAGAGATTTTCATTTAAAATACATTAAGAATGAAGTCCTGGGACAGGGTTGAGTATCACACAGCACTATGGCCTATAGCTTGAGAAAAATGGCTTTATAATCCCTATTACAGTAGGAAAGCTGATTATACTTTCTCAGTAGTCTGAGAGGCTCTGGTGGGAAGAGGTAGGGTTCCTTGAACATGGAGTGGAATGGAGTTCCGGAGTATGAAATGAAGGATGGGTTATCAAAATGATCAGACACACAAAGCCAACATCAACTTTTGAGGGAGACTGTCAATTTGTTCAGGATCTGTCAACTAGGCCTGGGGATCCTTAAGATTGTGGCATTACTATATTTATAACATATATTTATTTACATGTAATATTTATTCATTTATATGAATTTATGTTTTTGTATTATATATGTTATATATATTTATAATTATAAATACAAATAAAATATATGCATTTATAATTATAGATATATAATGTATTTCCATTCCATCGCTATCTCTTTCTCTCATTTAATATGAGAAGATAGGATTAACTCTCCCCTGCCCGTTTTTAGATTTAACCACCAGAAGTGTATATGCCCTACTTATCTTTAAATATGGGGAGGTCTATGACCCACGTGTGCGCTAGTGGGTGACGAATCAGAATTGACTGACTTCCCCCGGGCAATCCTAAGCAAAGCTATAGCAGCAATTGGTCCACATAAAGTGGAAGGAAGGCACAGGAAGTGATGATAAGGAAGGGTCTTTAAAAGTGGCAAGGACTTCCTGTGACCAGGTCTTTCACCTTTGAACTTGACCTTGAAGTGAAGAGAGGGATTTTGCAAAATGATGCAAAGAAATGTGCAGGAACAGAGAAAGCAGGGAGAAGAGGATGGAATGTTGGTGGCAGAATGGTTCTGGGGGCCAACAGTGCCTGTGAAGGGATCGTTGGAACTTTTTCTTGAACTCTGTGAGGAGAGACAGCTCTGAGACCTTTCTCCTGGACTGAAATCATCCAAATCCTGAGAAAGTGTTTCCTGATTTGAGATCTACTGTGATCCTATATCTGTTCCTGATCCCTGAAATCAATACCTGTGTGGTCTCAATTGAACTAACAGTTTACCTTGAGGGTTAGCCCTGAGGCTTACTGGATTGAGGCTTCAGTGTATTTCTCAACCAGATCAACTAATAACCTAGAGATTTTGCTTCATTTGCATAGCCTAAGGGTTAGCTAATATAAGGAGAACATTTAGATAGAGGATTTCCAAGCTTGCCTCAGGCTGTGGCTGAGGGCAGAAAACCTTGTTGTTCATTTGGGTGTTAGTCAGGGATTCCTACTACCCTCTTTCCCAATCCAATTTAATCATCATACATTTTAATAAACCATCATAAAAGAACAATAGTAGCCAGATTTGTGGGCTAAAGGAAGAATATTTGTTAATTGGAGGTTAGCCTGGATTGAGATTGCTCCCTGATTGGTTAAAGCAAAATTCCTAGTCATCTGTTTTGATCTCTTTCCCAGGTTAGCCGTCTGTGGCAGAAGAGGGAACCCTTGGAGGGCTAGGTTGAGCCAAGTCCTAGTCAAAAGTCTATTCCATCTCCTAAGGGGTTTCTCTGCATCTGTTACAGATAGCTGTGGTTCCTTCCACTTGTTTATAATGGCTAAAGACAGAGAAGTCTCCATCTTTGTCCTCTGTCTCAAAGGGAGATATCCTGTCAGAGCAGCTTACACTAAACCCTGGCCACCCGTTACATTCATTATTCAGGGTTTCCCATTTCCTTTTTAACAGAAGGAGCTCCGGCTTGGGATCTCGGACTGCTTTTGGATTTTCCCTTAGAACTACCACGTGGGTGAGTGAAAAAGGCTGACTCCTTTTCCTGAATTTTCTGGAGGTACTAGCCTCTGGAGACCCTCTCATCCTGGAGGAGGCCTTGTGGCTAAAACCTTTGTTTAATTTACCTAAGGGCTCCCTTTGCTGGAGCTTCTGAAGCCCTGCCTGGTTCAGAACAGGCCAGAGTAATTATCTCTCTCTCTCTCTCTCTCATTTCCTTACCTTCATTCTCTCTCCTTTTGTAAATAAACTACCATAAAAAAAAGTCATCCTGACTTGAGTAATATATTTTCGGTGACCACATTTTTATATGTTTAGTCCAACCTTTAATTTTTAACCCTTACAAATATGAGAGAGAGAGACAGAGAGACAGAGAGAGACAGAGACAGAGAGATACAGAGACAGAGAGAGACAGAGATAGTTGGAATGGATCTTCAAGGTCATCAAGCCCCACCTCCTAATTTTACAAATTAGGAAACTGAGGCAGACAATAGTAAAGTGACTTATCCAGGGTCACACAGTGTTTGCAAGTAGTTTGTGGTAGCATTTTAACTCTGGCTAGCTGACTTCATGTACAGAACTCTTTCTATTATGCCATCTTGTAGCTTCCCAGCTCCCTCTAACCTCCTTCTTCCTCTCTAAAACTTTCTCCACCATCACCTCAGTCACTAATTAATACCCCCAAAATTCATATTTGTAATATTTTACCTCATGACCCAGTTCAGACTCAATTTGTGTAGGAGGGACTTCTAGTGAGTAGATTCATTGTTTTCTTTATTATCACTCAAAGGAAGTAAGCCCATTCCTAGAATGTTCAATTGAATGGGGTTGTAGCTAGAGTGCCAGACTTGGGGTTAGGAAGACCTCATTTCACACCCTAGCCTTGACAGTTGCTGTGTGACCATTGACAAGTCACTTAAACTCTCTGAGATTCAGTTTCCTGCACTGTAGGATGAAGGAGTTAGACTATATTTTTTTCTAATGCTCCCTGCTGGCTCTCAGTCCATGATCCCTTGAACAATGAAAAATAAATATATATTTAGGTAGACACACACATATGCGTATGAATGTATATGTATGTGTATAAATATGCATATATGTATATATGCAATCTCAGCACTCATTTTCTTAGAAATTGGCTGCAAAATCCCTGTGTGTGTCTGTGTGTATATATATATATATATATATA
>NW_025352170.1:0-8381 GCF_016433145.1 Gracilinanus agilis
AATATATATAATACAAATAATATGTATTTTAATAGACATAAATATTTATAGTATAGAAACAAGGAAATTTTTTGGCGCTGGAGAGACTGGGAGAGGCATCTGAGTCAAATTTACTGGAAAAAAGGGATCCTAAGGACTAGAGATCAGATGAGAATGACAGATGATGTCATTACAAATAACACCAAAAAGGCCAATTTTACTGGACTATAGAGTTTGGGTGGGGTATGAGTATGTAATAAGAATAGAAAGACTGGTTTAAATCAGACTGGGAAGGGCTTTATTGCCTAAATGGAGGAACTTGCAGAGATTTGAGGAAATGAGGTGGCGCAGTGGATAGAGTACTGGTTCTGGAGTCAAGAAGATCTGAGTTCAAATGTGGCCCCAGACACTTACTAGATATGTGCTTTGGCAAGTCCAGGAACCCGTTTGCTTTGGTTGCCTCATTTGTAAAATGAATGAAAACCATCAGACCCACCTCCTAGAGTTCTTGTGAGGATGAAATGAGATAATGATTGTAAAGTGCCTCACAGAGTTCCCGACACCTAATAAGCACGATATAAATGTTAGCTATTATTAGTCATTATTATTAGTATTACTGAGCAGGATAGTGACCTGGGCACGACTGCCTTTTAGAAAAATCACTTGAGTAATTCTGTGGAGAATGGATCGGAGAGGTGAGAGGCTGGAGGCAGCCAAGGTCAATTAGAAGTCTATTGCCTTGGTCCAGATAATGAAGTCTGGAATGAGAGTGGTGGTTCTGAGTAGACAGAATTAGATAGATGTGAAAGATAGATGCAAAAAAAAAATGACAATATTTGACAGTCAATGAAATAAGCGGAGTGACAGAGAGTGAGGCGCCAGAGATAACATCAAGATTGTAAACCTGAGGGATTAGAATGATGGTGGTGTTATTTATCGCTAATCAATGTAAGGGGTTGTTTTCTGCCATAAGGATCAGGTTCAAGGAGCTGATATGTAGAAAATGTATCCAGAAGAGAGGATTGTTTGTCCTCTCCTCCTCACCCCACATGATCATTCTTGGAATATAATGCGTTTTGATTTTTTTATGAATAGCAGGTAGTTAGATAAAAGTGGGTAATCTAAGATCTTAAAGGCCAGTGCTCTAGTAGTTAAGGTGCCTTTGGTTAAATGTTGAATTGAATCTAGTTTTTTACTTTAATATTACCATTAATATATATGAATACATTTTATATATAATATCAATTTAAAATAAAAAAAAATTTTCTTATATATCTCAGTGTGTTCCACTTTCCTGGATTTAAATAACAAGATATTTTAACAGTAGAAACATTCTGATGAAAAGGTTTCTTAAGGGCACTGGCTATAATTCATTGAAGGCTCTTTGGCTGTTAAGTCTGTAAGATCTTGAGTTATCCTCTTCTATCTAACCATCTAGAGGGACAGTTAGATGGTGCAGTGGATAGAGTACTAAGCCCAGATTCAGGAAGGCTTGAGTTCAAATCTACCCTTAGACACTAGCTGTATGACCCTGGGCAAGTCATTTAACCCTATTTGCCTCAGTTTCCTCATCTTTAAAATGAGCTGGAGAAGGAAATGGCAAACCACTCCAGTATTTTTTACTAAGAAAATGCTAAATGGGGTCACAAAGAAGTGGACACAATTGAAAATGACTGAATAAAATCTAACCATCTACTCATTATGCTATAAAAATGTTTTATGTTTCAAATATGATAGTCAATGAAAAATATATTTGTGAAAATGCATACATTACACAGTAGTACATATAGTGTATGTATTTATATGTGTGCATATGTATGTATGTGTATATATACATTGAGAGAGATTCAGAGAGAAGAAGTTCATTAACAAGAAATTTCAAAATTAAAACAGTAGAGAGTGAAGTAACAGATTCCAAATATTAATGTGACTTATTTTCTTATGTTGATCATCGAAATTAATGCTTTGGAGCCTTTGCTACTAGATTTTTATTTTAAATAGATCAGAAATGCAACTCGACATAAACCTTATAGCTCTTAAAGTTGCCTTAATTGTCTGAGAAGTCAGCTGATAGAAATATCTTTTATGATAACATAATTTAACAGTGTTTTAGTACACATTAAAAAATGAAACTTGATATCCAGTGCTGCAAATCCCTTGTTTAAATACAACTAAGCGATAATTAGTGAACATGACAAGAACAATTATTTAAAAGCCCAAGTGAAATGAAAATGGACTTATATCTTAATTCTGAAAGATTTGAAGTTATTTTACAACGAACTTTCTATTTAATTAAGATTGAGTTACCACTGCTATCTAAACTCTAGGGATATGTGCTCTACACCATTGGCTTGTTTAACATATTAGAGTGTGTCAAGTGAAGAATGTAGAAACTGAACACACTGTTTTTTACTTTGTTACATAAGATTTTCTCAAATAAGTGGCCAGCTGTGTTTGGGGAACTACTGCAAATCCTCCTTTCTGTCAGACTAATTTTTCACTGATGACACAGAAGTTATTTGCCATAGTTGAAAAGCCCACAACAGTCATTTTCAGCAAAGGTACTTGAAAATGCAATAGCAGAAAAATGATTAAAAACTAAATAGTGTTCCCATAGCTATGACTTTCCCTTCTATGTATATGTATTCAATACAAGAGTATCCTAAGGTAAGATTTTTTTCTAGTCTTGGAATCTTTTCCTCTTGAAAATATCTTCAAAAGTGATACTCGACTGCCTTGAAATTTGCATTGCCTCTAGCACAGATTTTTGTTCAAGCCTGTTTGCTTTTCCTGTCTTCATCATTCATTTAATTTTTTTTCTCTTCCCTTGCTTTTCAAGAGAGTTGGGCTACATAGTCGAAATAAGGATAGTGTAATATGGGGGAAATGTTAATGGTTTTCTACTAGTGTGGGATAAAATGTCCATAAAATGGTACTCTATCCACTGCACCATCTAACTGTTCCTCTAGAATTTAGGTGGTTAGATAGAAGAGGATAACCCAAGATCTCAAAGACTTAGTCATGTATGGTTTTGAATAGTACTCCCCACAAATGCTCAGAGATTTGTTTCATATTCTTTCAAGCTGGATTATTCAAAGCAAAATAATGCTCTCAAACTGGTGCCTTAAGTTTAGCATTTAAGCTTCCAAAGAGGCCATGCCAGGATAAGGATATGGCGTCCTTGTTATTCCACCTGTTTTGCAAGATCCAGATCCAGTTCCTTTTCCTAATTACCTGTATATATAAAAGCCTGCAATACTTTTCTTATACTTTTTTTCAAGTATCAGGAGAATAAACATATTTGCCAGTATTTCTCCGGTACTCTATTTTTATCAATGACAGTACTACATTTGAATAGTGCCATCTTGCCAAGATGAGGGACTGGGAATAGCATTTAAAATGATGAAGACAGGAAAAGTAAACAGACTTGAACAAATACATACAGATAAAGCTGCGCTAGCGGCGATGCAAATTTCAAGGCAGTCAGATATCAATTTTAGAGATATTTCCAAGAGGAAAAAGATTCCAAGACTAGAAAAAAGCAAGTACCTTAGAGTACCCTTATAGTGAGTACACATCCATAGAAGGGAAGAGTCCTAATTATGCAACTACTGGCCCAGAGGTTTCTTCTAGTGATTTGAAAGCCTTCATTCTATGCATGTATGCCTGGCAATCTCTTTCAACTGTTGCTTCTTAGTGGCCTCACTTAATTGTTGCTGGATGGTATTGAGTGATCTTGTGGTTGTGTGACTTCATTGGTCTCAGAGCTGAGAAGCTTTTCTCTGCTATCAGCATTGATTTCATCTCCTCAGTATACCTGACAGACATTTCGATTCCAGTCTGCTAGAGAGAGAGAGATTACAAAGTCTCTCTCCAGTGACATTCTTTATTTTTTTTCTCCAGTGACATTCTGATAACTTTTTAGGCATAATTTAGACTGAAAGATTAAATTAAGCCTGAATTTTGAATTCTCTTCCCCTTGCTACAGTGCTTGATGCACATCCTCTATTTGACTTAGGGTTAGAAAAGTGATATGTTAATGTTTTCTACTGTATGTCTTCTGCTAAATTATAAAAGGACTGCGGATTTTCTTTCACTTTGTACAAATATATTTTATGACTCCTGCTTAATTTCATTATTGGAATCCAGTGACCCCAAACCCATTTTAGGAACTTCTGCTAAAGAAGATCCCTTGAGCTGTGTATTGGAGTCACTATGGCTTTTTTAATCATGGGGTTCCCCAAATCCTTTAATTTTCCATGGCAAATAAATGTCAACAATCATAAAAATTAAAACTAAGCCACATTCCCACAGTATTTTAATTGTGACTATGTGGTCTGCCACAGTTCTCCAAGACTTTTGAGTTATCTTACAATGACTTGTATCTATTTTCCTCTCAAGGACTTAAAAGGTATTTTATGTATTGGATGTCTCTATAAGACATAGACATAACTTTTGAAGAAACCATGTAAATTATGATTTAATTGTAAAATTGTTTGCTTTATTCTTAGTATTCTTAGATGAAGAGTCTGTCTCTTCCCCCCATCCTTCAGCAATGCAGGTTGAAAATATAATTATTAGTGATAAAACAACAATAATTCACATCTATATAGTGCTTTATGATGAACAAAACACTTTCTAAATTTCTAACAATAAGGGTATCAGTAGTGCAGGTATGAATAAATAAAGTTAGCAAAAAACAGAGAAAATGCAAATCATAGAATTAGAAGTGAAAAAACTTTGGAAAGCATGTCATTCAAATTGCTCACTTTACAGATGAACATGTTGAAGTCCAGAGTGCTTAAATTCCTTGGCTAAAATCACAAGAATGGTAACTAGCAGAGGTGGGATTTGAAGGCATATTTTCTGAGTGCTCCTCTTTTTTTCTTTTTTGAAACACTTACCTTCTGGCTTAGCATAAATATTGTGTATTAATTCCAAGGCAGAAAAGCAATGAGGGCTAGGCAGCGGGGTTTAGATGACTTGCTAGGAAGTGTCTGAGTTCAAATTTGAAATCAGAACCTCCTTTTTCTAGTTTTGAGTCTCAATTCATTGGACTGCCTAGTTACGCCCTGCTTTTCTGATACATCTATTCCTTTCCCCATAACCTTAAATGCTGTTTTCTTCAGAAACACTTCCCTGATTTACCATCTGGAAGTGAACTCTTCTTCCAAACCCTCATATCACTTTTTTCATGTGTCTTTTTGTACTTACATTTGCATATTTAATGTTTCTATTATATGTGTATATTGTATTATTTTGCATATTATATTTTTCTTTGTGTCTTTTGTATTTCTTCTGCTAAATTATAAAGGGCAGGGAATACATTTTCTTTCACTTCATACAAATATACTTCCCACAAGACTATCTTTACTGAAATAATTTTGCAATAAGCAGCTTAATACATTATAACTAGCCCACATTTGGCAAGCTGCCCCCGACACAAACCGGCTCATCTCTGAGTCCCAGAGTCAGTGTTTGAGCTATTCTCCCTGTATACCTGTACTTGTCTTACTTACCATCCCTTTTAGAGCATTATTTCTGTGAAATTAACTGACTCCTGGAATGTCATTTCCCTAAACCAGTATTTGCAAGGCATTCTTGTACCTCTCTTGACATTTAACCCAGTGCCTTGTAGACATAGTAGGTGTTCAATAAAAGTTTATTGAAATAAGTTTTTGAATAACATTATTTAATAATGCCTCATATACATGACTCTTTTCCAAGAACAGAAGACTGGCAATGCTAACTCCCCATTATCCATGGATCTTTCTTAGTGAAAAATGGAGAATTCAGAAATATAGTTTGTTGGCTTTAGTCCAATGTGGCCATCCTTAGGTCCATATACCAATATCATGCTTGAGGTAATCCAATTTTTTTAGACTTGAGCTTACTTTCAAAGCCACAAAACTTAGTGACTTTTTTCTGCTACTTTAAGTGGTTTCCATCTTTTTTCCCCCTATTTGTCTTTTCTTTTAGAGGAAGAGAAAGGAACTTGCTCCTTTCATTGTGGCAAATAAGGTTTAAATACGGTTATGGTCTAACTGAGCAGTTAAGTAGCAAAGTGGACAGAGTGCAGGGCCTGAGATCAGAAAGACTCATCTTTCTAAGTTTAAATTTGACCTCATACTAGCTATGTGCCCCTTAAAAAGTCACTTAACCCTGTTGCCTCAGTTTCCTCATCTTTCAAATCAGCCAGAGAAGGAAAGTGAAAGCCATTCCAATATTTTTATTAAAAAAAAAACAACAAAGCAAATACCTTTCGGTTTTATGAGATTATTCACCTACAAAAATGTGTAATATGGAAATGTGTTTTCCTTGATAATATATGTATTACCCAGAGGGAATTGCTTGTCAACTCTGGGAGTGGGGAGGGAAGAAGAGAAAGAGACTATGAATCACATAACTATGTGGAAATTTGTTATTAAAATAAAAGAAAGAAAAAATCCAAAAAGGGTCCCAAAGAGTCAGACAAGACTGAAAGGAACAAATAACAACAAGGTTCTAATTGCTACAGAGTTTCTTTCTATTAAGATTGTCCCTAGTAATGGTTATATCAAGTGAACAGAATTACTAAATAGACTATAAAATTGCACTCATTAGTTAGTGTCAAGCTACTAATTCAAGGTTTCAAAGCTGCCATCTAACTAAGAAAAACATTGTATATTATGTACAGTAATAACTGGTTTTTCTAGGTTTTAATTCCCAAGTTACTTAAGTTCTCAGTGTGTATTATTACAAATATTGTAAGACTTACAATACTAGGCACAGAGAATTGGCCTTGCAGTCAGGAAGACTTGTGTTCAAGCCCTGTATCTGATAAATATTAGCTGGGTCATCTTAAATAAATTCTTGAGCACCTCTTAATCCTCTGGGCCACTCTCTGATTTTATAAGTTTCCTAGGAGATGCCAGTCTCCATTAAGAGGGTTTCTCACTGGGAGTTCCCAAAGCTACATATCACACATCTGGTCCAGAATACAAAAAATCCCTATAAATCACTTTACTTATGTGCATTTGTACATGCCAATGAAACCAGATAACAGCAGAACTATGGAAATAATTACCAGGAATGAAGAATATAGAGAATGAATTTAGGTAAGATTTTCAGATATTCCGAGGAACAGTGTATAGCGTGTAAAAACCTGGAGTCTGAAGAGTGGAGTTAAAATCCTTCCTCAGACCCTTACTAGCTGTATAACTCTGGATAAGCCCCTTAACTTCTTTCACCCTCAGTTTCTCCATTTGTAAAATGGAGATAATCATATTCTTTTCTTCATAGGTTTGTTATGAGTCTCAAATGAATCATGAAGTGCTTTGTACATTTAGAGAGTTCTACATGTGCATAAGTGTATGCTAGATATTATTGTTATTTCTTCTTATAGGAATGGAAGAAAAAAATCTCATGAGATTTTAAACAGAGCAGAATAGTACTGGGCTTTTTTTCTTTCCATTTTTAAGATATATCATTTTAGTCTTACCTACTTAAACAAAATTGTTAGAGCAATTCATCACCCTCTCTAATAATAATCTGCCATGGGGGAAAATTGAATATATTGTTAAAATAATGAGACCTTCAAAAGGATGGAGTAATTAAAGAAAATGTGCATGGAGCATATTAATAAAACCTGTATAAAGTATTTTCCCCATTCATGCTCAATCTGGATAAAAGAGTTCTTTAAAATGTTTAAAGACTAATATAGTAATACTTCACCCATACAAAACTAGATTATTGAGATCAACTTACCTATTTGCAACACAGACAAAGCAAATAAAGATTTCCAGCAGCCAATTTATTGCCACAAAGTCTGCTGGGAAGGTTCATGTACTTCATGCATTAGAAAGGTCCTCAGGCCCTCACTTAGAGTTTGTTTGCTCTTAATTTGCATATAGTTCTAATAAACTTTATTAGGGAGTTTTGAAGCCCCTAGCAGGTAAGAAACAGTAAATTAGAAAGAGAAAGAGGGACTCCTATGGGCAGAGTGTAATAATTGTGTCACAAGGGGAGAGTAGATTAGGATTCAGATTTCCTAGTTCTCTTCCCACTATCAGATGGGAATACTTTCCTTAGAGTGATGAATAGATGAATCAAAAAGCTTTTATTTGACAGTGTACCAAGAAGTGGAAATATGAATACAAAAGTAAAATCATCCCTGTCCTCAAGGAGCTTACATTCTGAAGGAGAAAATAACATATATAAGGGAGAGGGGGCTAGTGGGGACTTAGTGAATCTTGAGGCCAGAAAAAGTAGGACAAGCAATAAATATTCAAAAGGATGTATATTCCAAATGCTATGTACACATAAGGAAGTATAGACCAGCATGTATATATATATATACATATATATATATATACACACTCTTTTTATGTATGTACCCTTTGTTTATATACTTGATATATATA
>NW_025352171.1:0-3137 GCF_016433145.1 Gracilinanus agilis
AAGCGAGCGCGTGCGAGGAAATTCAGAGCAATTAAGGCGCCGAATATTCAATTGGTGCAGTTTTCATTAACCAAGTGTGGTGGGAAACAGGGAGAGGTAATCAAGCGGCCGGGCTGCGGCGGGGGCTGCTGGGCCAAGGGAGTCGCAGTCTTGCCCGAGATCTCCATCTGAGGCCCAGAGCTCGCCGGCAGCGGCAGCTCCATTTTCCTCTTCCAGAGGCGTCGGCCCCTTAAGGCGCTTTAGCTCCCTGGGAGAAGGGCTCTCTTCCCCAGCCAGGCCCAGCCAGGCCGACAGAGAAACTGAGGCACAGCAGCGGAGCATTCCAGGGGGCGAGTCTGCCACAGACAGTCAAGAGCCTGCGTCGCCTCCCCCACCCCCATCTGCTCCCTGTCTGGCTGATCCGAAGGTGGGAGCGCTCTCATTTCCTGAGCCGGGCGAGGGCTGCCGCCTTATCTCCCCAGCTCTAGGCGGAGCGACTCTGATGCTGCTGATTTGGGCTCGGCTGGCGGCTCCTTGTCCGAGGAAGGAGACTGGCTTATTGGTCTTTTGGGGCTGGAGAAACTGAGGCCCAGCCCCAGAGCACCTGCTTGGAGCCAGGCCTAGGGGCTCAGGGCTCTAGTGTCCAAGGTGGAAGAGAGCTGAGGGGCCATTTCAGGGGCCCCAGGGAGGGGTCAGAGGCGCCCTGTCCCCCACACTGCCTCCACCTAGGCCAGCCACCAGCCAGGGGCCCTCCAAGCCTCTGACATCTGGAGCCCAGAGGGCGTTCCTTATCTCACTGGAGGGAGGGCTTGTTAGGATCCCCATTTTCTGAATGAGGAAACCGCAGGCGAGGGGTGAAATGACTTGCCCAGGGTCCCACGGCCAGGATGAGTATCAGCTACACCAAGGCCACTTCTCTGCCCCTGTGCCACAGTTGTCCCTCTGGCTGAGGCTGTCCCAGGGCGGAGGAGAATCCTGTCACGTGATTGCACCCCACAAAGCAATGGAAAGAAGGTGTCTTGGCAGGAGTTCGGCCTTAGCCCAGGCTTCCCTTTGGATGGTGGCTGCGCTGGGTTAAACTTGATGTCACACAGTGTCAGAACTGAGAGGGATCTCAGAGGTCAGCTCCCCTGCTCGCCTCATTTTCCAGGCGAGGAAACTCCTACAGGGGGTGAAGTGACTTCACCAGGGCCACTGTTGCTGCTGCTGCTGCTGCGAGCCAGAGCTTGGCGGCAGAGACCCTGCCTCCCGGCCCAGAGCTCCTTCCTCTGGCTCCCCCTCGGGCTCTGCTGCATCCCTTTCTGAAAAGAGGGAAGCCCCAGCTGTGAGCTGGCCCAGCCTCGCTCGGGCTGCCTGGGAAGGGAGTGTGCTTTGGCTGAAGTCTTTCTCACTGGAAACATATGGGCCAGTTAGAGGCGCGTTTGTTTCAAAGATGGGGGGGGGGGCTGGGAAATTTACTAGGGACAGCGAGTCTTCCTCTGATCGGTCCCTCCAGATGTTCCAGGAGGAAGCTGCTCCTTACTGTCTGTCCAGGGGCTCCTTGTGGGACCAGAGCAAGGCGGCAGTCCGGGGAGTCTCCTGGGAGCAGCCGGGCTCTCTCAGCAGAGCCCCGAGATCTGGGCACTTGGGTGAAGGAAGGCTTTTAACCCTGAAAGGAATGGGCGGGGGTGGGGGGGGAGGAGGTGAGACCTTGCCAATGACTGGACTCCGAGGATGCGGGTTTGAATTCCACCCCTGCCTCATGCCACTAGAGACCTCAGGCCTAGATGGTCTCCGAAATTCACTGTGTTCATTATTCACAGTCACAGTAATGGCCGACACTAAAGAACACTCCAGTTTACATCTCACTGGGGCCTCCTACCAATCCTTGTTATTCCCATATTATGGAGGGAGAAACTGAGGCTTAGATGAAATAACATGCCTTAAGCAGAGAGCCCGGACTAGGGCACACGCCTCCTGGCTCCCCGTGTAAAGATCCCCCAAACCACACAAGCTCTAGTTTGGCTTGGCATCGGGAAGACCTTGTTCAGATCTTACCTCTGACATATGTGAACGGGGTGTCCCCAGAGCCTTCGCCTCCCTCCCAATCATGGGCCTCCAATCTCATCAGGAATGGAAGGACCTCCCAATGTGGAAACTCCCTCTGACGGCCACATTGGCCGCTTCTCCTTAACTTACCCGAGGGCCCTAAGTGGTTTTCTGTCTTACCAAAGCTCAGGAGGCGTGTGTGTGTGGCTGAGGCAGAACTTGCATTCAGGTCTCCCCATCTCCAAATCCAGCCTTCGAGACCACAGGGTGTACTAGACATATGCATCTCTCTATCTGGCCCCACCTGCCTCTGCATATGTGTACACACATGTCAGGAACTTCATTCAAGTGCCCCCGTCATTGAATGATTTTACTAGCTCATGAGCAAGGGCAGACCTGGTGCCCCTGGTCTCCCTCCCTCCCTCCGCCCTGCCTTTGGCTTGAAACTAGGGCAGGTCCCTGGCTCACTCGGGAAGGGGACTGTGGCCCAGCGGAGGGGGCGTCCAAAGGGCCATTTGAGAATCGGACACACGGCTGCAGGCCTTCCCCTCTCAAAGATGGCTGGTGGTCCAAGGCAGGAGAGATGCAGACAAGTACGCCTCCCCCCTAGCTAGCCCAGCAGGATGGTGCCACCCTCAGGATGCCCCACATCCCCCCTGCATGGAGCAAAGGCAAATAGCGAAAGGAGGAGGGCAGCCAGCCTGATCGGGCTGGAACTGGGGAAGAGGCCCCATCCCTGGGTTTTGTTTGCATGACCTCATTCTGCTCTTAGCGTCAGACCGCAGTGACAGCGAGGGGACGAAGAGCACATAGCCTGGGCCTGGGCCTCCCTGGCCTTCCTCCTTGAGCCAAAGAACCCATGGTGCTTCTCGGGCATTTGGGGCCCGGAAAAGCCTTCTCTGGTTGAAAATGGAAGGACCCATCCATTCCTGCTGAAACCAGTAGGCTACCTAGCTGTGGACAGAAAAGGACTGAAGCTCTTGAGGAGATAGATGGGAACAGATGCCACGTGCTCTTTCCACCTGGACCCTAAAGGAAGGCAATATCTCTTCAGGGCAGTAGGAGCTGGTGGGGTATAGATAGGTTGACCTGGATGACAGCAGAGTTGAATTCTGTTCCTCTGTGAACTT
>NW_025352172.1:0-5604 GCF_016433145.1 Gracilinanus agilis
CTTCCAAGACTGTGGGAAAAATTAATAACAATATATTTGTTAGACATCAAATATATTTAGACTCAGTGCTTTCTTTTCTGATGCACACTTTAGTCTCCTCATACATTCTAAACCTGTTACACCAACACTTATAGTTTTGAAGAAATTAACATATGATATAAATAAGAATTCTAATGATATTGTAATCGATGAAGTGAGACACCATCAATAAAAGAGTGCATGACTTAGAAAAAGGACAAGAAAATGAGAATTGGGAGAAAATAAGATTTTAATTATAATAAGAAAGTGAGCAAGATATAGGTACAAAAAAATTCTTTCTTGAATGTTATACCTGTGAAAATTTGCTCATTTTATTGGATATAGTTCAAATAGATTTACAGACCTCTATTTTCAGCTTTGATAGCTATATCGTAGTAAAAATTACTGTTAATCAATTTATTGTCAACAAGATCATATGAAGGCATTCTATTAGGCAAAAAGAAGTGAGAACCTCTCAAGTGTCATTTTATGAAAAATTAAATTATAAAGTTTTCAGTGATTAGATATTGTGGTGCAGAAGGTGCAAATCCACCCTGCAAAGCCTTACTGCAGAATTTCTGACAGTTGAAAAGGCTTTAGAACCTTGAGGAGAGGCAGTTGATCCTGGAGACTCGTTGAGAGTAGGAGGTTCAACTGAGCTCTATCTTTGGACTTAAAAACCTGGCTTTGATTCTACAGCTTTCTCTTAAGATTTGTTAGCTTAGCTATTTCCTTTGGATGTCCCTGACCTTCCCTATCCCAAAAATCATTTTCCCTTCCTGAATTTCTGTGGCTTTTGGAAGGAGGGTGGATCTGGTTGGTAGCTTTGAAACTTGGTAGATTTAGTTTCTTATAGTCAAATAGGGCTTGC
Organism: Gracilinanus agilis; assembly: GCF_016433145.1. Classification (NCBI taxonomy): domain Eukaryota; kingdom Metazoa; phylum Chordata; class Mammalia; order Didelphimorphia; family Didelphidae; genus Gracilinanus; species Gracilinanus agilis. The sequence continues at coordinate 890 of NW_025352172.1, forward strand.
CCTTGATACAAATTATCTCCTGAATCTTTATATGCAACTTTCCTACCCCATTAGACAACAAAAACCTCCTGGGACTGAGTTAGGCAGGTCCTTCTCAGTCTCACATTCCTGTGCCCCTCCCCCACCTGAAGCTTTCCCTGAAACTCAATCAATCCTGTTTGACACTTAATCAAACCTTTGGCTAATTCAGTAGTTGATTGATAAGAGAGGGAGAAGGGGAGAAAGGAATAGTATTCTCTCTGGATCCTGAGGGGAGTTGGAGGCGTCCATTTTGAAGGAAGTGGTAATCCCTTTACTTCCTCTGGACTCTTCCTTTGTGAACCTGAGCAACTGACTAGAAAGCCCTCTAGTCAGTTTCAAGCCATTTCTGGCTGGCCCTGACCTTTGTCTGTAGAAGTGCCCTTCCTACCTGGAGGGCTCAGTCTGTTTCCCTTCAGTGTCTCTGTCTCAAACCTGTGTACCCAGTCTGTGTCTACCTGCTGCAGCTGCCTGCCCAAATTACCTCACCATCTTCTCCCTTTGCTAATCTTTATACTCCAGTGTTTATATTCTCTAAACTCAGTCATTCCTTATACCTCCTACCACCTCAATTTAATACCTCCATCATTGTATCCTCCTTTCCCACTTTCTGACATAGAGATCTACATATCCCTTCTTCTGTGTCTTAGTCCCTTATTACCTCCTGCCTTAATTTCCATATTACAACTATTATTACAACTAGTTTATTACCCTACTGACCATTCCCTTATTACAATATCTATTAGATAAATGCTAAGAGAAAGATAGAAACCATATAATTAATTATTAGGGCTGGGGAGACTTTACTTGTAGAGATCTCTTTATCATCTCTAATAATCTGATAAGGACAGTTTAGTTGATAAGGAAATAACAGGACACTGAACATCTTTTACCTCATGCTTCCAGCTCTGGCTCCAGGAGCATGGACTTTATTATATATGTTTCAAGACTCATTTCACACAAAAGAACCACCCCAAAACTTTTCAGATGCGCAGAAGTTATAAATTATGTCATATCAAAACACAAATCATTGGCTTCAGAATAGACCAAGGCCAAAGCTGAATTTTGACTAGGTTCTTATCAGAAAGCCAAGTTGGGGAACATTCCTCCCAGAGTCGAATTGCCCCCTCTAAGGTTTTGCCCTTGGCTATACCAGGCAGCTGCATTCCCAGTCAAAGTGTTAACCCTTTAAATTCAGGTTTGTTAGGAACTTAAAGCTTTTCAATAAGGCCACAATACTTTTCAACAAGAAATCACAAGGATCACAAAAGAGGTCAAAAGAGGAGTCTCAGATTTTTATCTATTCTCTTATTGGCTTCCCACATTTACTACTTGCTCAAAAGTTAGATATTATAGTTCTATTTTTATTAGTTAGTCAATTGTATTACTTTTGGATTTTTTGCTAAATTCTAAAATTAACATGACTGTTAAATGATTTTTTCCATTTCTTTTTAATAAATTAGAAAATAATAAGGAGAAGATCACAATTTACATACTATTTTATACCTCTGCATTATGATATCAGAAAATATTGTCATTTATAATCATTTGTGTTTTCCACTATAAAGCACTTACATTTTCATTCAATCATATGCTAAACAAATATTGAGCATCTAAATACACAAAAGGTGTTTATTTACTGAATAAGCTAATAATGATTAATTATTGAGATGATATATATATATATACTTTCCAACATAAAAGAATATTCTTTTTTCAAATAGATGTGTATCTATTTTGGATTCATGAATTGTATTATCATGTGACTTTAATTTTGATTCTTTTATCAAAATACATTGGTCAGAATACAGTATTATGAAATACAATAAATAATTAGGTAGCTTTTTGAAAGAATGTAAAACCAAAGCTTCAGCAAAATGTCGAATCTATCAAGTCAACAATTCTATGAGGATTCACATATCTTTATTATAACATGTTTATAAAGTTGAACTCCATAAAATAACTAGGCAAAATTTCTCTAGGGAAAAAAAAGAGAACATTAATAGCAACCAAGTATAGTAATGGCAGTCCAATTATAAACATGAAAAATATCACATTTGATATGACTGTTCCAGATATTCAACTGGTTTTTGAGTTCTTTGGCTTTTATAATTTTGAATATTACCTCTATTTATAAAGATTTTGTTCTGTTCATGAATAACCATCCTATTGAATTCTAATCATTTGCAACAGATACTTTCCTCATTTTAGATCTCTTTTAACCAATTCATTTTTTTTTACTTTTTTTTAAAATCTTTACCTTTCATCTTAACATCAATACTATGTTTTGGTCCCAAGGCAAAAGAGTGGTAAGGGCTAGGCAATGGGGGTTAAGAGACTTGGCCAGGGTCACACAGCTAGGAAGTGTCTAAGGCCAGATTTGAATCTAGGACCTCCAGTCTCTAGGCCTGACTCTCAATCCACTGAGCCCACTGAGCCACCCAACTGTCCCCCGTTTTGACCAATTCAAAGGCATGCTCTGCTTTATTCTGGCATCATGGGGAAACTAGGGAAATATTTAGTTCCTCTACCTTTAATGCCTAGCCAACTGACAAACTCATTTTCTCTTCTAGCATATGTTTCCTTAATGATTTTTTTTTCATTTTTGTTCTAAATTTCTCAAAGATATATTTTGTAAAGTTTTTATTCTTATCATGTACCTTCCCATTGTCTTTTTCATGACACTGATTTTCATTGTCATATAATTCTATTTTCTCTGACCTATTAAATATTGATATTAAAAAGATCCTACTTTGTTTCTGAGAGAAGTTGGAGTCATTAATGAAAGTTATACTTTCCTGAAGCAAACAACAAAGGCATAAACAGTGATGATTACCATATAAGAATATATTTGCTATTTAGTAATCTTAAACTATCCTTCAACCAAATGGATGTTTCCTGAAAATGGGAATACATTGATTTTTCAACTCTTATTGGAGATAATAAAAAAATGGGAGAGGAAACAGGTTTCTCATACTTCCTATAATTACCAGAAAATCATGTTTCTATGTACTTCTTTCCATAGAAAATTTGGAGGGTCTCCCATGCTACATTATGCCTTCATTCTTGCTAAATTATGAAATCAGTATATGTATATGTATACATATACATATATATGGAGAGAGAGAGATTGCAGAGAGTTCTTTTCTGATGACTCAAAAAGAAAAGAAAAAATACATGTCATAAACATAATTCAATTATTCAAACATAAACATAAACAATTATTCAAAAGTACTAGCCCTTCACCTTTAGGTTAGACTAGGTTACATGCTCCTAATAATTCTCTTCTCATAAAACCCAAAACTTGGAACTCCGCCCACTACCAAGCATAAGTATCGGATGTTAAACATCAGAAATAACAATTCATTTTGAATAAGTGGAATTTTTCTGCCTTCTCACTATCTCTCATACATGTTTCCTTCTTTCCTATGGAAACTATAACTCTAATATAGGGTCCCATCACCTCACTGGTGTAATATTGGAATAGTACAATTAATTGCAATTGAAATATTACAATAGTCTCCCAGTTTTATTCCGTTCTTCAAATCTCTCCTCACATTAAGATATAGTCCATACACTATTAAATTTGTCTTCCTTAAGCACAGATTAGAATGTCACTCATATATATATATATATACATCCTCACCCATTTACTATTTTAAAGGCCAAATAAGAAAATTTTATATTTTATTTTGTAAGTAATGGAGAGACTTTGCTCTTCCCCATCTTTCCAGTCTCCCTAGACCTAACTCCCATGTGTTCTACAATATAGTAATACTAAATTCCTTGTAGTTCCATACATTCTGCTTTGCATTTCCTAATCCTGAGCATTTTTTATCGATTATTCCTCATGACTGTAATTTTCGACCTCCTAATCTCTGTCTCCTGGCTTTCTGCATGTCTCAGCTGAAGTCTCAGCTTCTATGGGATGTTATACATAAACAAGGATGTTTAGTACTTTCTGTCTGAGATTATCTCCAATTTTTCTTTGTCTTGTTTTTTACATAATTGTTTGAACGTTACCTCTTCTATTAAATTGCAAGTTCCCAAAGATCTGGCACTGTTTTTGCCTTCTTTTTTATAACCAGCAATTACCATAGTGCCTGGCACATAGAAAGTGCTTAAGAAATCCTTCTTGACTAACTCAATTCTATTTTCATGATTTGTAGAGACCATATATTTAGATCACTATAGCATATCACCTTTTGAGAAGGGGAAAGTTACAACCTAGACCAGTGATGGGCAAACTTTTTAAAGAGGGGGCCAAAGGAAAGGAAATGCTCATCTGTCAGGCTGTTTCTAAGGCAACTCTTTTGAAGTTTCATTGTATTGTATCCTACTCATTGCATTCATCAGATTAGGAATAATGTTGCAGGGCTAGATAGAACATTTCAGGGGGCCCGCTTCTGGCCTGCAGGCTGTAGTTTGTCCATCACTGTCCTAGACCTATGCCTTATTTGGGGAGTATACCTGTACTGGTAGAAACTAGAAACTAGATGGGAGAAGAATGCATTATTACTCTGGTATTCATAGCTAGATGGGATCAGGTATTAATTAAAAGTAGGAGGATAGGGAAGATAGTGGGAAGAAAGACATAGCTATAAACATTCTTTTTTAGCTATAATATTGCCAAGAATATAAAGGAGCTTATTATTAAAAACTACATCTACATATCTCTATCTGATATATATATATAT
>NW_025352173.1:0-6766 GCF_016433145.1 Gracilinanus agilis
AAAAAAAATTAATTGGAAACTAAAAAAGTTAATCCCAAAGAATGAATGGATCAAAGAACAAATCAAAGAAAAAATCAATAATTTCATTAAAGAGAATGGCACCAACAAATCAATATACTTAAATTTCTTGGATGCAGCCAAAGTAATACATAGGGGGAAACGCATATCTCTAAACACATCAAAAAAATAAAAGTAGGTCAGTGAATTGAGCATGCAATTTAAAAAAAAAAAGCCAAACTAGGAAAAAACTAAAAAATTTAAAACCCAACTCAACACCAAATTGGAAATGCTGAAAATCATTGAACTAATAAATAACAGGTTTTATGAAAACTACAATAAAGTAGATTAAACACTGGTTAATTTTATTATAAAAGAAGAAAACCAAATTATCAGTATCAAAAATGAAAAAGGTGAATTTACTACAAATGAAGAGATAATTAAAGCAATTATTATATTATAAATATTAATATATTTTGCCCAATTACAAGCCAATAAATCTAACAATCTATGTAAAATGGGTGAACATTTATAAAACTATAAATTGTCCACATTAACAGAAAAGAATACTTAATCCCATTTCAGAAAAAGAAAATGAAGAAGCCATCAATGAACTCCCTAAGAAAAAATTCCCAAGGACAGATGCATTCACAAGTGAATTCTACAAAGATTTAAGAAACAATTAAAACAAATACTGAATAAACTACTTGAAAAAATAGGCAAAGAAGGTTTTCTACCAAATTTCTTTTATGACATAAATATGGTGCTGACACTTAAACCAGGAAGAGACAAATCAGAGAAAGAAAATGATAGACCAATTTCTCTAATGAATGTTGATGCAAGAATTTTAAACAAAATGTTACAAAGAGATTATAGCAAAATATCACAGGATTCATATATTACAACCAGGTGGAATTTATACTAAGAATACAGGACTGGTTGAATATGAGGGAAACTATTAGAATAATTGATCATACCAATAACAAAAACAATAGAAATGATGATTATCTTAATAGATTAAGAAAAGGCTTTTGATAAAATACATCACCCATTCCTAATGAAACACTAGAGAACATAGCAATAAATGGAGTTTTCTTAAAATGGTAAATAGTATAAATCTAAAACCATGAAATAGCATTATGTGTAATGAGGATAACAGCTAGAAGCCTTCCCAACAAGATCAAGGGTGAAGAAAGGATGCTGATCATGACCACTATTATTCCAGACTCTATCAGAAATGATAATTTTAGCAATAAGAAGACAGAAACTGAAAGAATTAGAATAGTCAATGAGTAAATTAAACTATCACTCTGAAGATGATATGACTGCATAACTTAAACAATCAACTAAAAGACTAGTTATAAATGAAAATTAACTTTTACAAAGTTGCCTGACCCAAAATAAACCCACATATATATCATCAACCTTTCTATATATTACCAACAAAGTCTAGCGGCAAATTCCATTTAAAATAACTTTATAAATATATGTAAATATAAATAAATATAAAATCCCTGGGAATCTGTTTGCCAAGACAAAAACAGGAATTATACGAACACAATTACAAAACATTTTTCACACTAATAAAGTCAGATCTAAACAACTGAAAAAACATTAATTGCTCGAGGATACAGTAAGCTAATATAAAAATGACAGTTCTACTGAAATTAATTTACTTATTAAGAAACATACCAATCAAACTATCAAAAAGTTATTGTATAAAAGTAGAAAAATAACAAAATTCATATGGAATAAAAGATCAAGAATACCAAATGCATTAATGAAAAAATATGTGTAAGATGGAAGCCTAGCAGTACCATTTCTCAAACTGTACTCTAAAGCAGTAATCATCAAAACAACCCAGCAATGGCTAAGAAAGAGAATGGTGGAACAATGGGATAGATTGGGGCAAATGACTTTAGCAATCTACTTTTTGATAAACTTTTGAGATAAGAGCTCATTATTTAACAAAAACTAATGAGAAAACTGAAAAACTGAAAATTGAAAAAGCAGAAACCAGGTATACACCAATATCTCCCACTCTACCAACATATGGTCAAAATGGGTATATGATTTAGCTATAAAGGGTGACAGTATAATAAAATTAGGGGAACAGAATAGTTTATCTGTCAGATCTATGGAGATCTGAAGAACTTATGAACAAACAAGAGAACATTACAAGATGTAAAATGAATAATTTTGACTATGTTAAAAATCAAAAAGGTTTTGTACAAACAAAACCAATTTAACCAAAATTAGAAGGGAATCAACAAATTGGGGGAAATTTCATAACAAATATCTCTGATAATGGTCTCATTTCTCAAATTTATAAAGAACAAAGTCAAATTTACAAGAATACAAGCCATTTTCCAATTGACAAATGGTCAAAGGATATGAACAAGAAATTTTCAGATGAAGAAATCAAAGTAATCAATAATCACATCAAAAAAACATTCTAAATCACTCAACTAGAAAACTGAAAATTGAAATAATGTTGAGGTATATGATGAAAATTGTAGTGTAGGTGTAATTAGCTTAGTTAAGAATGGAGTGTAGTCAGATGTAGGGTTTATAAAAGTGATGAGACTTCCTAGGCTAGGTAAGAATTGCCATGGAACCCTGACAAGGTCAGAGGAAGAGAATTTTGGAGTGTCTTGAGGAGTCAGTTGAGAAACCACCCCCCACTTCTGGGACAGAGACTCAGAGGTTGGTTGTTCCCGGATTTCCCTCTGATCAACCTTGGAGCGTTTGTGGAAGACTTACCACATCCTGAATCTGAAGGAGTTGGAAAGCTGTTTTTATTGGAGAGCAGGAAAGTTACTGAGCTCTTTGGGAACTCCTCTGGGGGAGCTTTGACCAAAGGGAAAGGAAGTTTGGCAGATCTCTAATAACATTAAGTTCTTTGGAAATAGGTTTAGTTAAGTAAGAAATTAGGTAGATTGTGTAGAGCAGTGATGGGCAAACTTTTAAAAGAGGGGCCAAAGGAAATGCTCATCTGTCAGTCTGTTTCTAAGGCAACTCTTTCAAAGTTTCATTTTAATTCATTGTATTCATCAGATTAGGAATAATATCGCAGCTGGATAGAACATTTCAGGGGTACACATCTGGCCCGCGGGCTGTAGTTTGTTCATCACTGGTGTAGAGTAAACAGGATCACTATTAGTGATCAAGAAGATTTCCCTCGCGGGAAAGAATTGGGGTGGGAATTTATACAGAATTATTAGATAATAGGGAATTTCTTATCAATACTTATTTCCTTTTACTTTCTCTTTTATACAATTTAATAATTATAATAAAGTTTTTATATAACTGGCCCTAAGCAAGAGTTTTCCTTCAACTGCTTGAGTAGCCATTTTTCTCAACGGTCAACCTCAAGAGCTTGTCCACACAAGTGACAACTATTGGCAATACCAATACCAATAACCAAAAAGGGTCAATACCCTTTTTCAACAGGTACCACACCTCACACTTATCAGATTGGCCAATATGGCAGTAAAGTACTAAATGTTGGAGGGGATGTAGCAAAATTGGGACACTAATGCATTGTTGGTGGAGTTGTGAACTGATCCAACTATTCTGGAGGGCATTTTGGAACTATGCCCTAAGGGTTATAAAAACATGCACACCCTTTGATTGTATAATTGGAATTTGGGAGATGCCATTTTAAAGTATATATATTTTCTATGGACACATGGGGAATATCAAACTACATTTCCCATGGTCCAACAGGTTTCTGGTTTCCGGTTCTTTGGGCGTGGGGACGCATAGGACAGCTTAAATGGGAGGAGAATGGAAAGTAAGGCCTCTTGACCTTCCTAAGAAGATGGGCTCCGGTGGTAAATATAAAAGATAGGCGCGGTCTTATATATATTTTACCAGCATGGCCATGGCTTTAATTAAACTACTAATTTCTATGTTTATATCAGTCTTTATCATTTTTAATCATAACATGATCCAGTAATACTACTGCTAGGTTTGTATACCCAAGAGATTTTTAAAAGGGGGGAAGGATCTACTTGTACAAATATGTTTATAGCTGCTATTTTTTTGTCAAAGAATTGGACAAAGAATTTGGCAAAGAATTGGAAAGTGAGGGGATGCCCATCCATTGAGGAATGGCTGAACAAGTTGTTTGTCAAAGATGGGGATGGAATACTCTTGTGTTATAAAAAATGAGAAGCTTTGCTCATAGAAAAACCTGAGAAGAGTTAAATGAACAGATGCAAAGTGAACAGAACCAGGAGAACATTATATAGAATAACAGTAATAAAGCATGATGAACCACTGTGAGTGACTTTGCCATTCTCAGCAATATTTCATGAAAAATTTTATTTATCCACCTCCAGAAAAAGAATTATTAGTCTAAATGCAGATTGAAGCATACTTTTTTAAACTTTTTTTTTTCTTGGAGGTTTTTTTTGTGTGTTTTCTGTCACAATATGACTAATATGGAAATGTTTTGCATGGTTACACATGTATGATCTGGGTCAAAATTATTTGACTTCTCAAGGAAGTGGGCAGTGGAGAGAAGTTGGAACTTAAATTTTTTAGAAATCTGTTAAAAATTGTAATTAGTAAAAAAAATTAAATCTTGAAAAAGAAAGAAAAATGTAAAGTGCTTAAAAAATAAAGGCCACAGTGGTTCTAATAATTTGTTATTCATTAACATCACTTATTTGTGGTCCTACAAAGAGCTTCTTTCTCAAAGTTTCTGAAGATTTTTTTAAATAAAATTTTTAATTGAAATGTTTTAATTGAAAATAAAATTTAAAAAAAAAAAAAGTAAAATGATTACATGGGAGAGCTCCCCTTTGTGGCCACATTGGTCTCTGTAGATTCCTCCTAGTACTATCCTCCTAAGAGATACCAGGAAAACTTGAAATTAAGCCATGAGGACTTTCTTCTGAAGACTGCCTATCATTTTTCTGAGTCACCCAAAATCCATTTTCCAAAAGTCTCTGGGTCCAACTTTTCTCTCTCTTACTAGATTATTGCTGGCTGGTGCTTGAAGGAAGTAACAGTTTTGTATTTGTCACCACACCTTACAGAGTAATTTAAACTATAATAATAGGCTCTCAGTAAAAAGTGGTTCCTGCCCTTCTCTGTGGCATCCTTCCTACCTCAATCGAATCTGGGGGTTCCCAAGAGATAGCATGGAAGTGTGGTATCATTACACCCACTTTCCTATCCCTCTGGACCTGGAGTCAAGAAGATCTCAGAGTTCAAATCCAGCCTCAGACACTTCCTAGCGGGGTGACCCTGGGTAAGTCATTCCATCCTGTTAGCCTCAGTTTCTTTCATCGGTAAAATGAGCTTTGCCAAGAACACCTCAAAAGGGACCATGAAGATGATTCAGACACAGCTGAAAAGTGAATACTACAATTCCCTGTTTATTGAGAGCCTTTTACAGATGCCATTTTGCCTTCTCCCACTATCTGCTCCATCTTTATTCAGGTTGATGGGAACCTCAAGAGGTCCTTCCTCCAAGGTCCAAGTCACCCCCGGAGAAGCCTGGCCCCTCACCTTGAGCATCCTTATTACTATGCCATCTATTTCCATTCCACCGTCTTTCTTTTATGCTCCCAATCCCTTCCAAGATCCTTAAACTCCCAAGGATTCTATCAGCCGGTATAAGGCAGAAATCAATAAATCATCCAGCAGACAGAAACAAAAAGCCAAGGGGTATTTTGAATTAGATCAATAGTGGCTATAGAAGCAAATGATGAAGCACTAAATTAAATTTATTTAGGGTTTTTAGGATGCCACCAGATTCATCTTCAGAGATTCTTCCTGCTCAGGAAAAATGTACTGTTCCATCCCCACTTTTTATTGTTACCAAAGCTGCGGTATTAGCAAAAAAAAATTTATTTTCCTTTAGGCATCAAAGACTTCCAAAAGGAGGGGAAAAAACCCCACCTTTCCCTCATGAAAAAAGGTTCCTCATGTTTTATGCATGGGAAGAAAAATCCAAACTTGCAAAGGCACCAGATAAAAATAAATTAAATTTCTTAATAGGATGAGTCATCCGGCCAATTTGTTAGAAATTTCACTCAGGGGTGATAAAAACAGACCCTGAAAACTGGGGCTACATTAGTGAGTTTCTTGCAATCGATAGCAGCAGCCATCGAGCATCCAGGGCTACCCGGAGTGGCCGCCGTCCCATTCGTCCCAGATCCCCGGAAGGAGGATTATCCAGAGGATTGTCTCAGGCATAAATTATTTAATGGCCTAATAGCACAGGCAGAACAGCCTGTGGCTTCTCCAGCTACGTCATCGGGTTTGGTTTACAAGCTGGAGGCATTTATCTCGTGATGCAGCAGGAAAATGGATTTATGGCCAGGCCATGGCCAAAGGCAAGAGCCATGCAATATGGAGGGTGCTCAGGGCCAGAGCGCCATTCTATGGCCAGGGATGCTGGGCTTGGGCAGAGGGAAGACCAAGAAGGGGGCGGGGAGCTCCCCACCATCCCGCAGCAGTCTGAGTGTGGTCATCCAGGTTGGCTTTAGATCCGTCTAGACTATAAGCTCTATGGGGCAGAGACGGCAGCATCTGAGGGTTCCGTCTTCCCAGAACCCAGAAGAAGATGATAATGGGAGGAAGGGAGACAGGGGAGGAGGGCAGCAGGGAGGGAGGAAGGGGAGGGAAGGGAAAAGGGGAGAGGGGAGGAGAGAGGAGGGAAGGAGGACAGGAGAGAGGGAGGAAGGGAAGGGAAGGGAAGGGAAGGGAAGGGAAGGGAAGGGAAGGAAAGGAAAGGAAAGGAAAGGAAAGG
>NW_025352174.1:0-6251 GCF_016433145.1 Gracilinanus agilis
TGTTGCTATTATTATTAATGATGGTAAAGAAATAGTATCCAGTCTGGGCCCCAAGAAAGGACTGTTTTTATTTCAACTTTAGCAATATATGGGGCAAAGAGAGGAGAGGAAAGGGAGGGAGAAAAAGGCTGAAATGACCTCCCTTTCCAGTTTCCAAGAAAGTGGAAAGAATCCTGACTTGGAATCAGGAGGCTGGGCCTCTGCTCCTGACTGTGTGACCTTGGGCACATCATTTCTCTCATCTCAGTCCTTTTTCCTTCCCATGCAGAGTGAGAGGACTGGATGGTTTCCAGAGTCCTTTTCCAACCCTAATGTTCTGTGGTTCCATGAGGCTAATATTCTAAATTCTGCCACAGGGAACTTAAAAGTGCAATAATCAGTTCTGCTTAGGAATAGTAGGTAAGAGATTAGTTAATTCTTACCACACTGAACATAGTTATTAAATTGAATTCTGAAGCTTTTAATTACTGCTATATTTGCATATTATGAGCACTGAAGCACTACTTGGTTTATAATAGCAGAGAGTGTCTGGAAGGCGTACCTATTTTTACTATTAATTAACAGAATATTATGAAAGAGGGAATTAATTGTAATTGAGTAAATCTTTATAAATAAGATAATTGAGTAAGATTGTTTCCTTTTCTCCAATATTATCATGTTTATAGCCAGATGGCATTGTTCTTGCTGAGAGATTTTGTTTTACAATAAACACCAACCAACCTGTTGGTGTCAATGGTGATTAACGGTGAATAATTGGCTTATTGGGTTTCTTCCTGTCCCCGCCAACTCTGAGAGGAAGTTCATCCCTTTCATTCCCCCATTGTTGCTTTTGGATTTGGTTTCATGGGATAAAAAAAAGCCAAACTAATCCATTACTTCCATTTAGGTTTCTTACTTTTCTTTAGAAAGTAGTGATATAAGGGGACAGCTGGGTAGCTCAGTGGATTGAGAACCAGGTCTAGAGACCGGAAGTCCTAGGTTCAAATCTGGCCTCAGACACTTCCCAGCTATGTGATCCTGGGCAAGTCACTTGACCCCCATTGCCTAGCCCTTACCACTCTTCTGCCTTGGAGCCAATACACAGTATTGACTCCAAGACGGAAGGTAACAGTTAAAAAAAAAAAAAAAAGAAAGTAGTGATATATTTTTTAAAATGCTAATTATGCTTTGGTGGTCTAAAAATCTTTAATTAAAGTCTTTATAGAGTCAGAAGACCATAGCGTCAAAACATAATAATCTCATAGTTGTCTTTGACTCTTCCCTCTTCCTTGCTCCCTGTAATCAATTAGTAACCATTTCTTATTATGACATCTTTTGCATCTAGGTAGCAAGTGGATTGAGTGATGAACCTGGAATCAGGAAGACCTGAGTTTAAACCCAGCCTCAGATACTTCCTATCTATGTGACCTTGGGCAAGTCACCTAATTTCTGCCTGCCTCAGTTTCTTCATCTGTAAAATGTGTATAAAATAACACCCACCTCACAAGATACCATCAAATGATCAAGGATGGCATGAAATATTTGTGAAAGTACAATGTCTGGCACATAGTAGACATTTAATAAACCCTTATCCTTCCAATTTACTTCTTCTACTTTTCTATAAATACTCCCACCACAATTACCACGGTTTAGGTCTTCATTTTCTCCAACCATGGGTTATCTTGCAACTTTAGTAACCTTCCTATTGTAAGTTTATCCTATGATAATGATTATCCCAACTATCTTATGATAATGCTATTCTGAAAAGCCTTTCTCATTTCCTTTTTGCCTAAAGAATAAAATACAATAAGCTCCCATTCTGGCATTCAAAATCATCTAAAATTTAGTTTCTACCTATCTCCTGAGCTTTTTTTCCTCAAAGTACTCCCATTTACATAGAGTATGTTTTTAGCCATAATAAATGGCTTTCCATCCTTCGTTTTTTTCTCTGCCCCCATCTGTTCTTTGTGCTTTTGCTCAGACTCTCCAGGAGGCATAGAATTGACTCCTTGGGCCCAAACTCTGTTTTTACCTCCTTGCTTTAAGTCCTAACTTAGATGTCATCTTTCTAAAATCTTTCCTGCTATACTCCAGTTGAAACTGATCTTTCCATCTCAAAATTTCTCCTAAAAGTTTGCCCGGTCCTCTCTTTTCCATTTATCTGTCATCCTTGTCCTTTCTTACATTCAATTGTAAGCTCTATGTGAGCAGGGCCCATTTTGTGTCCACCCTTACATCTATCTCCAAGGCCAAGCACAGGGCCTTGCCCATAGTAGGTTTTTCAAAAACATTTGGTGAATTAAATTGAATTATAGAAAGTTAGACCTGGAGAGAACTTAGTGATTGAGTTCAATCTCCTTGTTTTACGCATGGGAAAACGGAGGTCTTTTACTTTGGAAGGCACCACCATATTCCCGTTGTCCTTTAGATGGTGCTTTCAGGAACAGCTCCACTGGGCATGGGCTTGTGGGGCAACTCTCTGCTTTCAGCTTCTGGATTTAGCTCGAGTCATTAGCCAGAGTTTTCTTCAAGGGAAAAGGGACTTTGCTGTGATCTTTCAATTTAAAACATAGGATTTTTTCCCCTCTCCTAGTCATAGATCTTTTAGAAAGATCTATAATCCATTTAGTCATTGTACTGGAAAAAGTCTTTTCCAGGGAGAAAATCCTTCCCAGACTTCAGAGACTTGGCTAGAACTCCAGTTTTTCATCTCCAGGATATTGAAGTAACAAATTTTTTAGAACACAGAACAAAGAACCTCGAGCTAGCTGGGGTCTTAGGCTCTATTCTATTTTCCAAATCCCAGTTTCCTGGTCACTGGGGCTCACCTCTCCATTGGAAATCTCATTGTAGTTTAAGGTAGGCATCCCTTATGGATCCCTGCTGATTTCTGTTCTCGAGATCTAGATCTAGGCACATCTGCCATCAGGGCTGCATTTTCAACAAATTGCCAAGGTCTCCCAGTTTCTCTGTTCCTCAAACCTTTCTTCTCCAGTGAGGATGAGAGGGAGGGAGGAAAAACAGTGAAATAAAATTAAGCCCAAGGTCAAAGCCATTGTCTTTATTCCAATCTATCACATTCCTGGTCTTTCATTTTTGTCCTAGTAAATCCTTTTTGTAGGCTTTGAACTTCCCATGTGCTTACGTAGGGACTAAATCTGTCACTGTAATTTCCACCCATCTTCCTAGCTCTGCCCTCAAATGCCAAACAGAATGAACTGAATCCTTCTTCCACATGCCAACTTAGATACTTGAAGACAGTTATCATGTCCTTACCAAGTCTCTTCTTCTCCAGGCTAACCATCTCTTTATAGTCCAATATCTCGTCTTCCTTTTTCAGCCAAAATCCTAAAAAAACAAACTAAAAAAGCTACCTGTAATCATCGGCTCCATTTCTTCTCCTCTCCCTCATTTCCTGATCATTTGTAATCTGACCTCAATCCTATAACTCACTTGAAACTGTTCTCTCCAAAGTCACCAGTGTTCTCTTCACTGTCAGATCTATTGGTCTTTTCTCAGTCCTTGTTCCTCTTGTTCTTTCAAGAACATTTGACCCTGAGCACTCCTCTGGGGGGCTGCTCTACCTTCCTGTGTCCTCTGTTTTCTCTGGGGTTTTGCAATGCTGTTCTTACTTGATTCTATTCCTATGTATCTGATGGTCCCCTTCTTGGTCTCCTTTGCTGTATCTTTAACTTGTCTCCTAACAGTGGGTGTAGACCCCAAAGCTCTATCCTCTTTCCTTTCTATACCCTCTTGGTGACATTTAGTTATTGTCTTTTTCTGGATGACTCTCAGATCAATTATCGACTCTAGGATTCTCCTGGTCTCTAGTCTCATATCACCAACTGCCTATATCCCATTGGATGTTCCATAGATTTCTCCGGCTCAGCATGTACAAATTAGAACTCATCTTTCCTTCCAAAGCTACCTCTTCAAACTTCCCTCTCCCCTTCAAGGATATCCTCACTCACCCATTCCCTTAGATGTGCAACCTTAGTGCCCTCCTGGATACTCCTCACTCTTGCCTTCGCTCCCCACTTTTTTTTCACTGTCCCTAACCAATGTACAGACATTTGCCATATCTTGTTGCTTCTATCTTCCCAGGATCTCTGGCGCTCATTCCTTTTTCTCCACTTAAGCACTGGCTCCAAGGCAGAAGAATGATAAAAGCTAGGAAACTGGGAATAAGTGAGTTGCCCCAGGTCACAAAGTGAGGAAGTATCTGAGGTCAAATTTGAACCCAGAGCTCCCATCTCTAGGTCTGGTGCTGTACCCAAGTTACCTACTTATCCTAGCAATAGCATTTTTTTTTAAACCTTTTCCTTCTGTTTTGGAATCAATACTATTGGTTCCAAGGTAGAAGAGTGGTAAGAGTTAGGCAACTGGGGTTAAGTAACTTGCCCAGGGTCACACTAGCCAGTGTCTGAATGTCCGAGGCTAGATTTGAACTCAGTACTCCTTTCCCTAGGCCTGACGATCAAATTCACTCCCTGCAATAACCTTTTAATTGAAGCTCCTGCCTCAAGTCTTTCCCCACTCAAATCTATTCTCCACACAGCCACTAAAGTAATTTTCCTAAAGTTCAGATCTGACTACATCACTCCTTTATACAACTTACTTTGTTACTTTTGTTACTTTGCTGGGCTGCTAGGTGGTACAGTGGATAGAGAACTGGGCCTGGAGTTCAAGTCCAGTCTCAGATATTTATCTATATGGCCCTGAGCCACTCTCTTAACTCCGTTTGCCTCTGTTTTCTCATCTGTAAAATGAACTGGAGAAGAAAATGGTGAACTACTCCAGTATCTTGGCCAAGAAAACCCCATATGGGACCATCAAGAGTCAGACATGACTGAACAATAATATTGCTTCAATGACCAAATATTTCCTTCTTTCTTTGATACTGAAAGGTCTTTATAACTTTATAACCCTGGCATACTTTTTTTTAGCATATTACTCCCTTTCACATATACTACAATCCAGCCAAACTGGATTCTTCCTGTTCCTTATACATGACCTTCTATCAATCATCTCCATGCCTTTCCACTAGCTGGCTCCCATGTCTGTAATGCACTCCCTTCTTCTTTCTGCTTCTTTGAATCTCTTATTTCTTTCAAGGCTCAATCACATGCAGTCTTCTACATGAAGCCTTTCCAGATCCCCTGGTCCCAAGTGCCTTTTCCTCAAAAGTAGTTTTTTCCTATTCAGCCTATATTCCGATTTGGCATGTATTTTCTGTGCACCCAAGGATGTACATTATTTATCACCTAAGTTATAAGCTTCTTGAAGGCAAGGATTGTTTCATTGGATCCTTAGCACTTAGCACAATAATAGACCCTTAAAAATACTTGTTTAATTGCATTTCTTTCAACTGATGCTTTTGGATGTACTTGGCTAGTTGGAAACAATTGGTCAGCAGTTGGTTTTTGTGTTAGTAAGACAGGTAGACACCCCTCTCTGTAGTGATTACTCCATATTAGCCATAAGGACCCAACTGGAAGAAAGGCTAGAATTCTGGGAAACACTGTCACTCCCAGTGCTTCTGGGCTTGGTATCCTGAACTATTTTCACGTAACTATTGACCTTTTTTATTACTGTTTTTGTTCTTCTGTTGTTTCAATCAAGTCTGACTTGTCCTGACAGCATTTGGGGTTTTTTGGGGGCAAAGACTATGGAGTTTGCCATTTCCTTCTCTAGTTTATTTTACAGACGAGGAAATTGAGGCCAACAGGGGTAAGTGACTTGCCCAAGGTCACACAGTAAGTGCTTGAGGCCAGATTTGAACTCAGGTCTTCCTGACTCCAGGCCTAGTATCCTATCCATTGTACCTCCTAATTACCCACTACTGATCTTAGGATCTGTTAAAATCTCTTCATCTCTTCCCCATCACTACCTTCCCCATAACCAGGAACTGTTGCCTAGACATGCTTCTTCCATCTTTTGTCCTGTTTTATCCTGGCTAGACTTTTCTGGATCTTGATTCTGTCATCTAACATATTTTCCAGTCCTCTCAACTTTAGTCATGTGGAATTGGATTGGCTTGCTGTCTAGGCCTTCATCCAAGTCATTTATAAAAGTGGTAAACAGAACCATAACAGGCACCTAACTGGCCTCTTGTCTTTTAGTCTCTCCTCCCCTCCTACATGTACTGGCATATTAATCTTCTCCCAAATGCTGTTTTCATCATTCCATGTTCAAAAACTTCTAACCCCCCCCTTAGCCCCCTCCCCCCCCCCCCCCACACTTCTTAGAGAAGATGGTCCAGAAGCCTCACG
>NW_025352175.1:0-2986 GCF_016433145.1 Gracilinanus agilis
TATATATATATATATATATACATATAATTCATGTTTCCACTCGAGTGGAAATCTTGATTGGACTAGTATAAAGAACATTGGGTTTGGAGGCAGAAGTACTGGGTTCAAACTCTACTCTTATCACTTAATACTCATGTGTACTTAGATAAGTCAGTTCACTGATTTGGCCCCAGTTTCCCCATATATCAAATAAGGGGTGGGGTTATACATAAGGCCTTTAAGGTCCCTTCTAGCTCAGAATGTTTATCAGTGTCCTGATATGCAAACAGCTCACCTACAGTGGGAGGAAGGGAGAGGGCCCCTTCCCAGACCTCTTGATGGATCAGAGTATTGTTCTAGAGTCAGAAATCTATGCTGATGTACTCTCCAGATGAGAAAACCAAAGCCCAGAGGGAACTGACTTCTTTAGTCATGAAGGTATCTAAGTTAGTCAGTCCATCTATAATCACTACCTACAATATGTCAGTTACTGTGCTAAGTGATGGGGAAAGAAAGAAACAAAAGGACAGTAGTCTCTACCACCAGGACAAAAAGGAAATAATTTTTTTTTGTAATTCAAAATAATTTATTAAATTAATTAATTTAGGATGTTTTTTCCATGATTACATGATTCCTGTTCTTTCCCTCCCCTCCCGTAGCCAACGAGCAATTCCACTGGGTTTCACATGTGTCATTGATCAAGACTTATTTCCATATTATTAATATTTGCATTAGACTGATTGCTTAGAAATCCCTGATCATATCCCCATCGACCCATGTGATCAAGCAGTTGTTTTTCTTCTGTGTTTCTGCTCCCACAGTTCTTTCTCTGGATGTGAATAGTGTTCTTTCTTATAAGTTCTTCAGAATTGCCCTGGATCATTGCATTGCTGCTGGTAGAGAAGTCCATTACATTTGATTGTGCCATAGTATATCTGTCTCTGTATATAAGGTTCTCCTGGTTCTGCTCCAAAAAGGAAATAATTAACAGAAGGAAGGCACTGTAATTGAGAGAAGGTATAGGATAGTAATCTGGGTATGGAAAATAGTCAGTAAAAATGTCAAGAGGGATGAAGTGGAATATAGAGGTATGTTTTTAACCTAAGACCTCTCTTTCTAGAACCAGGGCTTTTTCCTATCATAGAATAGTTTGGAAGGTGAAGGGTGAGAGATAGTTCAATTTCTATCACACGTGGAACTCATTTCTGTAGTTTCTCATCAAAACAATGCTATAAATGGAGCCTGGGATCTGACACTAGCCCACAAAAGCCTATTTAATTCACAGCATATTGGAAATGCTATATATTTACAACAGTATTGTATCCAATGGTTTAAAAAACTTGGGGGGGTGGCAACTGGGTGGCTCAGTGGATTGAGAGCCAGGCCCAGAGACGGGAGGTCCTAGGTTTGAATCTGGCCTCGGAAACTTCCCAGTTGTGTGACCCTGGGTAAGTCACTTGACCCCCATTGCCTACCCTTACCACTCTTCTGCCTTGGAGCCAATACACAGTATTGACTCCAAGACAGAAGGTAAGAGTTTAAAAAAAAATTTTTTTTTTACTAATTTGGTAGGAAATGCATAATAGTCCTATCATGTTATAGGTTAAAGTGAAGAAGGAATGTACTGTTATTGTGGGAGGGGGAGTGAGTACAGGTGGAAAATCCCTAGAATGATTCATAAAAAAGAGGGTTATGTTTTTGACGAGGAAGGAAGAACCAAGGACTCCAAATCTATTAGTAATGGAAAAAAGCTAAGAATTTCAGGCAGATATTTGGGGTTTGTGCTTGCTTTGGTTGCAAAGGGAAATGTATTTTCTTAAGGTAAAATTTCCTTAGCCATATCTTTTAAATTATACAAACTTCATTGAACACAAGCTAATATTTTAGGAAAAAATAATCAGCAAATTCACGGATTAGTGTTTACTTGTCAAAGCTACTCAATGGTTTATTTTAGGTTAGATGTTCTACCTCTATTAGGACAAGGAAGAAATGGTGTTTGAATGTAAATATATTTAAACTTCCACAAGTAGATTTGAATTTTTTTAAGTCCTTACCTTCCATCGTAGAATCAATACTGTGTATTGGTTCTAAGGCAGAAGAGCAGTAAGGGCTAGGCAATGGGAGTTAAGTTATTCGCCCAGGTTCCCACAGCTAGGAAGTATCTGAAGACAGATTTGAACCCAAGACCTCCCATCTCTGGGCCTGGCTCTCAATCCATTGAGCCATCCAGCTGGCCCCGGATTTGAATTTTATACTGCTGAATATTGTAGTCAGGAGACTGGTTTAGCCAGGTATTTAAATGCTCTGTCCATAAACAAATAATAAAGGATACTTGGTCAGTTTTAACTCTTGAATTTGCTGATTGTTCTTCCCAACTACATCTCTTACCTGTGTTGAGATTGTAGAAACACCAAAGAGATGCTTCATTTTCCTTAAAGTTAGAAAATAGTGACCTAGGACATGTTTTTAAGACAAGCTTCAATGTGGAAAGAAGATCTCTATTATCTATGTACTTACATGAACATATGATATACATGTATAGCAAGGCCCACGAGCTAGTTAGCTGCCACTAAATTAGCAGATGAGATTCTGTTAATGAACAGGAAAAAAACTTCACTTAGGCATGCTTAAAAAAAGCCATTCCTCTGGTGGGGTTCTGGCTACGATTATGAGTTGTGACTATGGAGTTATGATATTAAGGAGGTGGGGCTTATGGGATGTTGTCACTATTTTATTATCATCCTTGTCATATCCATTCAACTCAGTTTGTTGACTTTTTACTACAAATAAAGGCAATGGAGTTGGTGCTTTAGGGAAAAAAAGCTCAAACAAAACTTCATTCCCTGACTCGAGGGGGTTTATAGTTTAGCCAAAGAGGTAAAACACATAACAAAATCAAGCAGGATGGGATAGGTGTTAAGAGGAGAAAAATGAGCAAAGAGTGTGAGTGTGTATCTGTGTATATACACTGGGAGAAAGAGAGAGAGAGAGAGAGAGAGAGAGAGAG
>NW_025352176.1:0-4098 GCF_016433145.1 Gracilinanus agilis
ATATTATATATTAATTAACACATGTTATATTATTACATAATTATGAATATTATATTAAATATTAATACATATTATATTAAATATTATTTTAGAGTAGTATTTATTATAAAATAAAATATGTTGTATTATTATTTTATTGTTTAACTAATATGCAGAGCACATCATACAAGATGCCAGGCTCAGTGAATGAAAAGCTGGAATTAAGGTTGCCAGGAGAAAGAGCCATGCTCTCAGCTAGGCAGCTGATACCACTTTGATAATAGAAAGTGGGGAAGAATTAAGGAAGTTCTTGATGAGAATGAAAGGGAGGAGTGAAAAAGCTGGCTTGGAGCTTCAGCTGAGGGGAAGAAAAAGATGGTAGCAAGAGGTCCCATCCCAAGTAGAAGGAGAAAAAATGGAAGAAGCATCACTTTTTATATTCTGCAGCTCAAAGACTGCTGCAGGCAGCAACTGCAGCCATGAAATTCTAAGGCATTTGCTGCTTGGAAGGAAAGCGATGACAAATCTGGTTAGCATACTAAAAAGCAGAGCTCTCACCTTGCTGACAAAAGACTGCATAGTCAAAGCAATATTTTTGTTTCATTTTTGCTTTTATTTTTCTAGTAGCAATGTATGGCTGTGGGAGTTGGACTATGAAGAGAGCTGAGAGCTGCAGAATCAATACTTTTGAAATGTGGTGTCAGAGAAGACTTTTTCTTTTCTTTAAATCTCTACCTTCAGTCTTAGAATCGATACTGTTTATTGGTTCCAAGGCAGAGAGGTGGTGAGAACTAGGAAATGGGAGTTAAGTGACTTGCCCAAGGTCACACAATTAGGATTCAATGTCTGAGGTGGGAAAGACTTTTTCTGAGAGTTCCTTTGGATGGAAAGGAGATCGAATCTTTCAATACATAAAGAAAATAATTGGCACTGTTCATTGGGAGGACAATTCCTAAGGCTGAAGCTTAAATACTTTGGCCACATAACGAGAAGACAAGACTCATTGGAAAAATCACTTAATGTTGGGAGAGCTTGAAAACAAAAGGAGAAGGGGGCAGAAGAGGATGAGATGGACAGGTAGTGTTGCGGAAGCAACAAGCATGAGCTTAGAAAGACTTTAGGAGATAGTGAAGGACAGAAGGACCTGGCATACGATCATCCACGAACTCAAAAAGAGTCAAACATGACTCCATGAATGAACAACAAAAGATGAAAGCAGTCTGGCAAGGAGAGATATGGGTAATGGAGGGCTTTGAACACTGACTGGTTTGTATTGGATCCTTCAGAAGATAAGAGAGTCAGCCCTGGACTTGATTGAGAATGAGAGTGATGTGGCTGGACATGTGCTTTAGGAAAATCACTTAGCGGCTGAATGGAGGATGGATTATAGAGGGGAGACACTTGAGGCAGACAGACCCACCAGCGGGCTACAGCAGCAATCAAGAGGGGAGATGATGAGAGCCTGCCTTGGGTGGTGGCAGGGTCAGAAGAGAGAAGGGCACCTATTGCAATAGTGAAAGTCAGAGGACAAGTCACTCGGACTTTATGAGCTTCTTCTTTCTCATCCATAAAATGAGAGCTTTAGACTCCATGACCACTAAGGCCCCCCGTGGCTCTAAAGTTAGGATCCTGTTGGGGAAACTAGACTCCAAGTGGAAAAGGAGCTTTATAAATGTGTCTGTGTTCTTTTATTGGTGGCCTCAGCTGGATGGGGATTTTATAGGCCTGGGTCTTTTTTCTTTTTCCAGTTTGTGTATGTGTGAGTGAGCCTGTGCCTACTCGTACACAAGTTCATTCAGACACAACCAGCCAGGGGGCTTCCATTTCCTATACTTCAGTTCACAGAGGTTACAAAGCTTGTTTGGAGCTCAAGCAGAGTTTCTGATTATTAGCCCTCCTCCCCGGCATCATTAAGAACTCTGCTCATTTAAGGATTGGCACAGATGCTCCCTCTTTCTATGGGAAACATTTCCAATTGTTGGCAATATTCTTTTTCTCCTAAATTATATGTAATAATAATTACGATTGTAATAATGATGATCGTAATAATAATAACGGTAATGAGAGCTAGCACTGATTTGGCAACCTAAGGTTTACAAAGATACTATTATTCAATCCTCACAAAACCCCTGTGTGGTAGATGCTATGATCCCATTTTACAGATGACGAAACTGGAGCATTCAGAGGTCCAATGACTTGCCCAGGATCACATAGCTAGAAGAGTCTGATGCTGGTTTTCTAGGTTTGGCACTCTCTTCATTTCGTCCATTAGCTGCTTACCTGTATACATATTATAGTCCTCATGGGAAAGTGAAATGAAGGCTAACTGAGGACCAGGACTTTTTTTTTTTTTCATTTTGGTCTTCTTAGTGTTCCTTGAGCATTATTTGGGGAAGGTCTAGCCCTGTGTTGGGAGATGTCACTGTAGCAAATCCCTTGCCTGATGCCAACCCCTCCTTCAGTCCCAGAAAGTTGTCTAATGTTCTGGGAGAAGTGGTTCACAACTAGAACACTTCGCAAGTAGAACTTGAACCCAGATTCTTAAATACAAGATCATCCCCTACTCCAAGACACAACTCAGAAAGTATCTTCTAGGTGAAGCCTTTCCAAATGTCCTTTCTTGACCCTGAGCCAGCCATTAGTGGTCTCCATCCCTGACGATCTCCTATTTCCTTTCAGAGGTAGTCATGGCACAATGGGTAGAGCTCTTCTATGAACCTAAATTTAAGTCCTACCTCTGCCCATACTGGCTGTGTGACCCTGTTGCTTAAATTCTCGGAGCTCTAGGCAGCCAAGATGATAGAAGGCAACCCTTGGTAGAGGGAGGTTCCTCCTCAGAGAGTTCCCCATATCAACAATCTCCCAGGGCTAGCCCCCAGGGGAGATTCATTCTCATTTTTTCTGCATGCACTAATAAGTGAACATTTGGTCTCCCTGATTATTCTCTAGCCTTCTTCAATGATCTTTTACTTTTTGCATTTATATCCCCAGGACCTACCACAGGCATTTAAATTTCCTAATTTAGGCATGTTAATACCTAAATAGTAGATATTTATATAGTCATAAATAGTAATAAATACTATTGTAATAGCAATAAAAATGTATATAGTAATAAATAGTAATGAACACTATTATAGCAGTAATAAAAATGTATATAGTAATAAATAGTAATAAATGCTCAGGCAACTAGATGGCACAGTGGACAGAGTGCCAGAGTTCAAAAATGGCCACAGATACGTACTGACTGTGTGTTCCTAGGCAAGTCACTGAACTCTGCCTCAGTTTCCTCATCTGTAAAACAAACTGGAGAAGGAAATGGAAAGCAAACCTAGAATCTCCGCCAAGAGTTGAACATGCCTGAATAACAACAAAAAGGCTCATTGCTTGCTTGATGGATTGAATGTAGGCACTTGCTTGTGTTATTATGCTTGTCGAAGGTTATCTGCTTTTTCACCTGACTGCCTTCATGTCACTCCAAGGCTACCCCACAATTTACAGAGAAGGGGGTGGGGAGGAGCAGGGAGGAAGGGAATGATGTCACCCATAGATATCCTTTGGAAGAGCTGGAGTCAGCTTTATTTTCACCTGAAACCCATTTCCCACATTGCTGTTAGAGAAACATCAAAGGTTTTTTTTTGTTTCTGTTTTATTCTTCCATAATGTTTTCTTTAGAAGCCACATATCCACGTCATCTGGTCTAACCACAGTTACTCCCCATTTAATGTTGCTAATTGGTTCTGTAAAAGCATGAAATAAGAAGGATTGTATTACATGTCCTACAAAGAAAGGATGCTAAAAGCAGACCCTGGTACAAATTGCAGCTCTTTCACTTTCTCTCTGTGTGGTCCTGGAGAAGTCATTTCCCCTCCCTAGACCTCAGGTATTCTATCTGTAAAATGAGGAGGTTGAAATACAGGATCTAGATCTAGGTCTCTTCTAGCTCCCAATCATAGATTCTAATAAAGGCATCTTTCCTGTATTTGCATAGATATTCAGAGGCTGCTTATGGCCTTGGACTTCAAGGGCAAACTCTGATAATCTCCCAGAGAGATAGGACTGGGGAAGTCATGAGAGAGAGAGAGAGAGAGAGAGAGAGAGAGAGAGAGAGAGAGAGAGAGA
>NW_025352177.1:0-9529 GCF_016433145.1 Gracilinanus agilis
AAAAAAAAAAAATGAAGACACTGAGCCTTTAGGAAAATAAGTTGCATTTACCAAGATCCTTGAAAAAAAAAAAAGCAAAAAAGTCTTGCTGCCTCCCCCATTGGGCTCCAAAGCAGCTGGGGGGCGGTGGGGGGAGAAGGGGAGGAGATCCTTCTCTCCCTGGCTCCATGGGTCTGTGGAGGAAGGCTCCTGGCAGCCAGCCCGACCAGGGCACCTCCTGGCTGACAGGTGCTAAAAGCATTCCCAAGCCCTTGGAGGCAGTGCAGGGCTCTCTAGTTAAGTACTCTCGGCGCTGGCCTGCCCAGAATGGTATCATTTCACAGCTCCCTGCTTTCCATCACCTCTGGCTTGTAGCGCAGCTCTCTGCTTTCCACTCCACAGTAAATACAAAATGGGTTCCCCTCTCCTGGGGGCTCATCCCCTGCTCCTTGAGCCCAGGGAAGCTGGAAAGATTCCAAACACTAGAGCAACAGCGTGGGGAAACCTGGAGCCCAAATGGGGCGTCCCCTCTCTGTGCCCCAGCCCCGGTTTAACGACCCTGGTCTCTCTCCTTCCTGGTGCCTGTCAGGTGTGAACTTGGATAAATGCGCTCCAGCGTGAGAGGGTGTGAGAGATACTTGCTAACTGGCTCTCTTATTCCCCCAGGCACCGGGGATTGTAATATCAGCACACTTGGAGTTAAGAGATACGCTTAAGAAATTCCCCTGCTTCGCGCAGTAAAATCTCCTCGTAATTCTAAATTCCTCTCATTTAGCAGGAGAGGATATTGGGGACAAGAGGAAAATGACTTGTCCAAGGTCACACAGCCAGGAGATGGCAAGGACCATTGAAGAACCCAAGAGAACAGACTCAAAGTCAATCGCTTCCTCCCTCCTCCCCCTTTTACTGGGTTGCCTCTTACTTAAAATGAAATAAATGACCAGGAGGCTGTATTTGACTACCTTTCAAGGATCTGTTCCTTGGTCAGAAATTCCTTTGTAAATCCAACCTGTATTCTCTGTATGGAAAATATTACCTAAAAGCACTGTAGAATCTTGGGAAAAGCTTTCTTTTGGGCAAGCTCAGACAGTGAGCTAGACAGACATGTTATTTGGGTTTTTTTTTCCTAGTACCTGAGGATCATTTCCCCCCATCATTGTATGGAACTCAAATGACCCAGACCCAAATGACCCTGTAACTGTGTCCTGGCTTTGAGAAGGTCCTGGGGTCAGTTGGATTTGTCACTATTCCTTCAGCCCTTCTGAATCATGTGGCAGATGACTATTTCTTTTTTTTTTTTTCTTTTTTGTTTATTTAAACTCTTACCTTCAATCTTAGAATCAATACTATGTATTGGTTCCATGGCAGAAGAGCAGTAAGGGCTAGGCAATGGGGGTGAAGTGACTTGCCCAGGGTCACACAGCTAGGAAGTGTCTGAGGTCAAATACGAGCCTAGGACCTCCTGTCATTAGGCCTGGCTCTCCATCCACTGAGCAACCCCCAGATGACTATTTCTAATGGCAGTCAGTGCTTGACGTCTCCATGGGCAGTAGGAAAGAGTACTGGGTTTGGGTGGCGAGTGTGTAAGGACCTGGGTTTATACCCTGACTATGCTATTTACTATCCAAGTGGTCTTGGGGGAAATGACTTCACTACTCTGGAACCCAGTCTTCTTCCCTATAAAACAAGGGGGTGCGGAGAGGTAACAAAGGTTTTATTTATGGAGTCAATTTTGATGTCAAAAATATATGAGTTTAAGTCCTTTCATGGCTAAGTGACCTTAGGCAAGTCACTTAATCAGTGTCCCCAGGCAACTCTCTAAGCATTTAAGTTTCTAAGCAATTGATGATCTGCTTTGGTAGGAGTTTGTAATCAGGAATTCTCTACCCCAGTGAAAGCACAGGTCTAGACCTCCACCACCATTGATGTTGTTGTTTAGCCTTTTTTCAGCTATTTAGTCATTTTTTCAGGCCCTGGGAGCAGTCATCCCAGAAGAAATGGGATTCTCTTCTCTCTGGGCTCATAGAGAAGCTGTAAATAGAGCCTGTCATGGTTCAGTCCTTTCTCAGTTGTTTCTTAGTCATATCTGACTCTTCATGACCCCATTTGGGGCTTTCTTGGCAAAGATACTGAAGTGATTTGCTATTTTCTTCTCTGGCTCATTTTACAGAGGAGGAAACTTGAAACCAATAGGGTTAAGTGACTTGCCCAGGGTCATTCAGCCAATAACTGTATGAGGCAGGTTTTGAAGCCGAGTCTTCAGACTCCAGGGCCAGCATTCTATTCAATGTATCACCACCACTTCTCCTAATAAAATAAAATGAAATGAAATGAAATAAAATAAAATAATGATAATAATAATGATGATGATAATAATAATAATAATTAATAATAATAATAATAATAAAGTTGGTTGGACCAAATGATCAGTAAGATCTTTTCTGTCTCTAGATCTTAAAATTTCCTCTGAACCTAATCCTGGAAATGGATGTTGTTATTGGTTAAAATTTCATAAAAGAGGCTGGAGCCAAAGCAGACTCATTGGGCAGAAGAAACAATTGTTCATCAATATGGACTACCTCATTGTTCAGTCATTTTCAGTGGTATCTGACTCTTTGTGACCCCATTTGGTATCTTCTTGACAAAAATACTGGAGTGGTTTGTCATTTCCTTCGCCAGCTTGGTTTACAGATAAGGAAACTAAGACAACCCCAGATTAAGTGACTTGTCCAGGGTCACACAGCTAGTAAATTCCTGAAGCCAGATTTGAACTAAGAATTCCTGACTCCCGGCCCAATGGGGGCTCCATCCACTGTGCCCCTTAACTGCCTGGATTCTCCCATAGGGCTGTCTATAAGCCAGAACTACAAGAGCGAGCTCCTGGAGTTTTTAGTGGCTTTGGTTCCAAGCACCACACATGGAAAGGAAGAATTAAAAGATCTGAGCTAGAAGGGACCTTGGAGCTCATTTCCTCAAGTTTCAGGTGAAGAAATTAAGGTCCAGAGCAAGGCCATGAGGCTTGATAATAACTAGAATGGTCCAGTCTGGAACCCAAGTCTCTCCACTGCAAATGCAGAGCTCTTTCCAATCAACAAGCTTTCTCTGACTCTCTGAGGCAGATCTGACACTCCAATACCTCAATTCACCCCAAAGTGTTTTTTATTTTCTTGGCATATATTGGTATTTATTTACCTGGGTCTACTTATTCTCTTCCCTCTCCAAAAGAATGTAAGCTCGTTGAGGGCAAAAGCTTTTTTGGTTTTTGCCTTTGGATTCCCAGTGAGGGATGGAATAGATATTTATATTGCTCCTACCATGTGCCAGGCACTGTGCTAAGTATTTAAAAAAATATTATCTTGGGAGCAGCTGGGTGGCTCAGTGGATTGAGAGCCAGGCCTAGAGATGGGAGGTCCTAGGTTCAAATCTGGCCTCAGACACTTCCCAGCTGTGTTACCCTAGGCATATATAAAATCTCCTTGGATCCTCACAACAACAACCTTTGGAGGTAGCACTCTTATGTTCCCCATTTTGCAATTAAGGAAACTGAGACAAATAGAAGTTAAGTGACTGGCCAAAGGTCACACAGGTAGTAAGAGTCTAAGGTCAGATTTGAACTTTGGTCTTCTTACCTCCAGGACCAATGCTCTATCCACTGTGCCATCTAGCTGCCACTGTGCCTAGAACAGTGCCTGACATGTGGTAGGTGTTTAATAAATGTTTATTTGATTTTTTAAAAAACTCTTACCTTCTGTCTTAGTATCCATTCTAAGCCAAAAGAGTGGCAAGGACTAGGCAATGGAGGTTAAGTGACTTGCTCAAGGTCACACAGCTAGGAAGTGTCTCAGGTCAGATTTGATCCCAGGCCCTCCTGACTCCCAGTCTGGCTCTCTATCCACTGTGCTACCTAGATGCCCCTTAATAAATGTTTGTTGAATTAAGTGGAAGGTCAATGTGTCATTTATCTTAAGACCCTGAAAAACTTACATTTCAACTCTATGCAAATCATCAATGATAGAAGAAACAAATGAAGATACTTGAAAGCCATTCCAAAGGAAACAAATTAGAGCTGGAGGCTAGAAAGCAGATTTCCCTTTGATCATCAAGGATTATGAGTTTCTGTGAGTAAAATTCTGCTCAACCAAAAAACTCTGGATGACAAAATGGGTTTCTTAACAGCTTTGTGTCAAGGCTCAATTCCATCCTTTGACTTGGTTGGTTCAGGTGTCCCCTGGTTCAGAGAAAGGCTTAAGGTCTAGCACCGTGTTGGTGAAGCTATGGCACATGTGCCGAAGGGGGCTGCTCCCCTCCCCCTCTCCACAAGTGCCTGAGGACATTTCTCACATGTCCCGCCCCTCTGCCCTGCAGCCCAATGGGAGTGCTTCCTCCTTCCCCTGTCTGGGTAATGTGGGGGTGTGAGGGTTGTGGTTTGGGCACTCAGTCTCTAAAAGGTTCACCATCACTGGTACTCTAGACCATCCAGAATTAAGAATAGGATCACAAGTTTGGGCCCTTGAGGCTCATCTAGGCTACTCCTACCAGATGAGGCCACTAAAGCTTAGAGAGAGAAACCAAATCACAAGTTTGTAAATGGCAGAACCAGGATTCAACCCAGATTGAATTAATTTTACGTCTTATTTTAGACGTATCATTCTTCCCACTGTACCACTTCGTTAGACAGACTTCTGTAAGGGGTCAGATTTGTTCTGCCCTAATTATTCCAATTATAGGTGGGGCACATCCTCTCAGAGAAGAGTAAGATACCAAAGAAAGAAGGGCCCCTGCCAGCTTGGTTAGGAAGAGGTCTTGATAGGGCTCGTTAGCTTCCTTGGGTTCCATTGGGAGACCTTACTCATAAGAGGCCATCCTGGGCCACAGGATAACTGCTCATGTGTGAGTAAGCTCCCTCAATGAACCCAAAGTACAGGCCAAAGTAAAATGGATCCCTTCACCAACCCCAAGTCAAACAAAAAACAAAAAAGAAACCAAAGAAGACATGGTGCTGGGGATGGCCCAAGGCCCAGTGAAAGTTTTTCATGGGATAATTAGAGCTTCTTTTAGCTGTTTACATTTACTCAAGGTAGTTTATATTCTCTGTGGAGTCATAGGTCACATTCTCACCTGGCTACCACCATACAGCTTATTTAAGATGCTCAAAATTTGACAAAATTATTGTCACAATTATTTTTAAAGGGAGGAGTCAGGATGTTCTGGGCATTCATTTTTTTTTAAACCCTTACCTTCTGTCTTAGAATCAATACTGTGTATTGGCTCCGAGGCAGAAGAGTGGTAAGGGCTAGGCAATGGAGATTAAGTGACTTGCCCAGGGTCACATATCTAGGAAGTGCCTGAAGTCAGATTTGAACCCAGGACCTCCCATTTCTGGACCTGGCTCTCAATCCACTCAGCCACCCAGCTGTTCCTCTTCTGAGCATTAATATTGATTCTCTCAAAGCAGTCAACTTGGAGTCAGAAGACTAGAGTTCAAATACAAGCTCTCACACTTATTAGTCAGGAAAATAAGACAAATTTCGAGTTATAAGAGATCTCAGAAAAGATAGTAATATTATTCTGCCTAACCAAATTAAGAATCCCTTCTACAACAACCCCGACAACTAGCCATCTGGCTTCTGTCTGAATGACTCCAATACCTGGGAATTGACTACCAACCAAGGCAACCAATTTCATTTTTGAAAATTTTAGTCATTAATAAATTCTTCTGCATACAATGAGGCTTCGGTGTGTGCTAGGTCACCTAAGGCAGAGATACCCATGAGGGAGGATGCTTAGGACCTGCTCCTGGGAGATGGGACTGGTGCTGGCATAAACATGGTTGGGAGCATTCTCCCTCCATTAGCTGTGTAGACAGCATTGCCTGCATCTTTAAATCAATCTGCCTAAGGCACTGTTGCTATTTCTCTTCCTGCAGCCTCCAGAGGTGAAGTTCTCCTTCACCCACAAGGATATCATGCAATAACTTTGGGAGGAAAATCTAGAGGGCCACCTTCCTCTCCTGTTAGTTGGCCTTGAGGAGTGGGCTCAGAGTTTGGAGCAATTTCATTTGTTCTGGCTCCCTGACCCAGAAACTTATGTCATAGGAACTTCGAAGCCCAGGATTCCAGGATGGATGCAAGCAGTCCATTAGGGAAGCCCTAAGAAGCCAGGACCCTGAGACCAAGGCTCTGTGGGAGGGAGCATATGCAGTGCTGGACTTCAAACTTGGGAAGTCTAATACTACATAGGAACTGAATTAAGCTATAAACATAATTCCCCTTTCTATCCCTCCCCAGAGATCAGGTTGGGATAAAGTAGAATTGTTCCCTCTGGAGGTTGAGTGAAAATGTTTTTATGCTTGTTCTCACTATATCTTTAAAGCAAATATTCTTTTATAAATCCTAATCTAATATTAAATGATTAAATGGAACCAGGGGGGCTTGGACTCCTAAAACTGAGGAACACAATCTGTGAGGGCTTAAAGCAATGGTAAAAACAAGAAACTCAACTCCTAGTCCTCTAAAAGCACTGGAAAACTTTGTGGAAGGGATGAAATATAACAGACCTGGCCACAGATATCATTGTTATGCTTAGATTGAACTAAATCTTCCTTCCTGTAATATTAAACTTTAGATTTAGTCTTCTGGGGCTCTGCAGAACAAATTTATTCCTTGTTCTCTGAGAACAATCTTAAAGCATTTGAAAATAGATAAACTGTACCAGTGCCCTCCCCACAAGTCTTCACCTGTCCAAGTTACTCTTCACCAGTTCCTTCAAATGAGCTTGTGACTTAGTATTAAAGTTCTTTTTCCATCCTAATAACCCTCTAGATCAATGGTTCCCAAACTTTTTTGGCCTACCACCCTCTTTCCAGAAAAAAATATTACTTAGCCCCCTGGAAATTAATTTTTTAAAATTTTAATAGCAATTAATAGGAAAGATAAATGCACCTGTGGCCATCACTGCCTCCCTGGATTGCTGCAGCACCCACCAGGGGGCGGTAGCACCCACTTTGGGAATCACTGCTAGCTAATTTGGATTTTTTTTTTCTTTTTGCTCTGATTGTTGACTTGGTTGGACTCCAACACCAGGCTAAAACTCTTTCCCTCAATTTCACTTTTAATTGTTGTATGTTTATCTGAGATATTTGAAGAAAAGTCCGTTTCTCAATTATACTTAGATAGTCTGACAGATGTTTAATCTCAACTATTTCAGGGCAGTGCAAATGACAATCCATCCATGCCTTCTTGTTCTTTGTGATTCTTTTGTTTGTTTGTTTTTAAATCTTTACCTTCCATCTTGGAGTCAATACTGTGTATTGGCTCCAAGGCAGAAGAGTGGTAAAGGTAGGCAATGGGGGTCAAGTGACTTGCCCAGGGTCGCACAGCTGGGAAGTGTCTGAGGTCAGATTTGAACCGAGGACCTCCCATCTCTAGATCTGGCTCTCAATCCACTGAGCTACCCAGCTGCCCCCTTCTTTGTGATTCTTAACCACTTCCTTTCCTAAGAACTCCACAGAGGACCTTTCCAATTCCCTACAGGCTTTCCTTTGAGTCAGAAGCTCTTAACCTTGGGTCTGTGAGTAGATTGAGGAGGTTCATGAACTGGGATGGGGGGAAAAAATTACAAATCCATTTTCACTAACTTCTAAAAGAAATTTAGCATTTCCTTCCATTATGAATTTTTTTAAAAGGAAAAATAAAATTCTTCTGAAAAGACTTTATCAGACAGTCACAGGACTCCAGGACCCTAAAAAAAAAAAGTTAAGAACTCCTGCGCTAGATCTTGTAATACTTCATAAAGTACAGTGCTTCCTGCCAGCTATCCTTCTGTTACTTCACGCTCTTGCTATATGAGCAGCCCACCTCCTTTTCTGATCACTCATCCTTGAAAATGTCTTTTATGCTAGTTCTTGCATAGAAGTCATCATTTTAATTTGTAGCCTACGTACTTATTTTTCTCATCAGGCATTTCCTCATTGCTTTCTATCTGCCCTGAAATTTTGATTCTTGAGAAACAATGGTGTTCCACAATGTAAGCCATAGCACATCACTGGAAGAATATTGGTGTTTTAAAAAAGAATAGGCATTTTGTGACAGGGAGGAGCTTGGAATAATTAAAAATGCTGTGCAATTTCACAAATACATTCATCCTACTCTTCTCCTATTTGATACTGGGCCCAACTCATTATTCATTTGCAAAAACCTGTGCAATATATATGTATTTAGATATGTATATTAGTCAGTACTGCTGTAACATGACAGATGCCTTCCTAAAAATCACCATGCTATGCAAAATTATATATATAAACCACAGAGCTTATGGCAAAAATGAGGTTAGGAGCACAACACTTAAAAACTTTATCAGTGACATTTTTTTAATTTAACTTAATTTTATATTTGAAATTTTATTTTAATTGTCATGCGAAACCCACTTCCATATTGGCCACTATTGTAAGAACACACTCATACATAACCAGAACCCCAGAATAAAACCAGAAATGCACTGATGTAAAAGATAGTATGCTTTGATCCACATCCATCCAACCCCAACAGTTTCAACACATTTTTTTAAAAAGATAGGAACCTAATAAAAATGGTAGCACTGTTTTATACATATTAAATGGTTTACATTGTTTAAATAATATAATTAATAGTGGGACACCTCGGGTTTCTGGTCAGACTACACCCTGATTCCTATAGGGTACAGCCTGATAAAGTCAAGTCACTGCCAGCCAAGACAGTGCCCTCAGAGGGCCAAAATTCTTGGTTCAAAGGGCTTTGCCATGGTGGAAGGGGAGAAGACAGGGATCCATAGCTCCTAATAGCTCAGAAGATATAGACTGTGGCTCTTTACCCTGACAAAGATCTTAAGCCGGCTTGAGGAAGTGGTGTGGAAAGGGGGCAGCTTGTGAATTATTGTGAAGCAGCTTTATCTTGCCTACAAGACAACACAGACAATGAACTCCCGTAGCTGGCAGGTGTCTGAGGTGTGTGTCTGGCTGTTTGGTTTAGCTGAGTCAGGATTCTGTTTCTCACTAATGAAAATGAGCATAAGAAAACACGAAATTTGTGTTATACTCAATTGTTCCATAATAGAGCAATCACGTTGGAGCAAATTCCCATTTTCAAAACAAGTCCTATGGCAGAACTGGTGGTGTATATAGTACATGTGCTCTATATTTCAAATATATACACATGTGTTTACACATATACATATCATGTATACACACACAAATGTATTTTTATAAGAACTAACTCTATAGATCAGGCACATCATAACAGGCAAAAGAAATTTTGCTTTTATTTGATTTTTTCTGTCTGGTTTGTGAATATTCCAGGGGCTAAATGCAAAGTGGAACATGGAGAACTTTACCACCGAAAAGGACGCTCCTTCCCATTCTACCATTGCAGGGGCCACCCTCCATGACAGTGGTAACACTTTGAGAAAGAAACATCTCCCTATGCCTCACTTGACCTTGACCATCAGGAGATCATTGAACAAACATATCTTTGGGAAGGAAGGAAGGAAGGAAGGAAGGAAGGAAGGAAGGAAGGAA
>NW_025352178.1:0-6341 GCF_016433145.1 Gracilinanus agilis
AAGAAGGAAAGAAGGAAGAAGAAAGAAATAAAGGGACTGACAATAATAGTGACATACTGACAAAATCACTCATCTTTTGTTGTACTGAGGTCATTTAAGTAGAGGTCAATAGAATTCTGAATTAGTAAAATTTGAATGATTTATAATATTAATATCATACTAAAATAAATAAATGGAAACAGGAAGATACAAAGGAAAATAAGGAACAGATATAGACAGATATTAAAAAGATAGGCTACTCTTTGCTCCAAGGGATCTGCCATCTAGCACTGAGTACCTAGCACATTGTAGGCACTTAAGAAATGCCTGTTGAGTGATTATGTTTAAAAAAAAAACTTTCAAAAATGGAGTGTAGGAATATACTTCTTTGTACTTTATTAGAGACATTACAAAGAAGAGTTTCACTATATGAAAAATGGAAAATAGTCATCCTATTTCATGTATAGTAAATGCAAAAAAAAGGCCTTTGTAAAGAATCTATCAAAGAAAATCTGAAATTTTGAATCTGGTAAAATGAGTCTAGTGGTTCCCTCAGCATATAAGTATCAGAAAGAGCTTAGGATTTAGAAATTTCTGTATTCCATAGTCTCCAGTGTCTAATGAACTGTGGCTTCTTTTCAGACACTAGAGAACATCTGCTCTAAAGCAAGTACCTAAGTACCCGCTGTGCTATATGATGAATGCATTATATCTTTAGTATCCATGCCAAGTATATTTGGGGTTCATTTTCAGTAAACTCCCAGGTCAATAACCCAGTCTCCTGTTATTATTTATAGGATATGCCTCTTCTATCTTTTATTAAGTCTCTGAAACCAACTTTGAAAATCAGTTAGTAAAGATTTTCTCCTTACTAGCCTTCTCTAGACTGAACACTGGAGTTAGGGTAGAATGACAATGTCCCTGTTGCTCTACAAGCAACAGCCCTGTTTGTCAAAAGAACTACAATTTAAGTTGGGAGGAGCCCCATTATTTTCTTAGCAAAGGTTCTTTAAGCAACCAGGATAAGAATCTCTACAGAGTCTGGGAACTTGAAATGCTCAGATCAAATCTTAGTGCTCATCATTTTGTGCTTATTGGAGATAATCTACAATGGAATTAAATTTGAACTATTTCCTCTTAACCCAGGTGCCAAACCAAGGACATCCCCAGGCCAATTCCTTACCAGGTAGTGCATTTTTATATGTGATATTACATGCAATATTTTATGTGATAATTATTAATGTCCTAGAACCTATAGCACGCATGTCAGAGGGAGCTGCTCCCTTCTCCCTCTCCAAGAATTCCTGAGAACATTTCTCACATGACCCTCCCCTCTACCCAGAAGCCCAATGAGCACTTTCTCCCTCCCCTATCTGGGGTAAGGTGGAGGGACTCACATGTAGCATGAGGGTTGTAGTTTGGGCACTCAATCTCTAAGTTCTCAAAAAGATTCACTATCACTGTGAACATATTATCAGAAAGTAATATATTTTGTTGGGAGCCAAAATTGTTCCTCTCTGTGAATGAATCAGGTGATGAGTTTTGTAAAACTGTCCATTGTAATAAAAAAATATCAGAAATATATCTACCTTGTTTTGATGTGTCTTTGGTTTAATTTATATTGGTATTCTCTCTACTAATCCATATCAAAACTTCTCCATGTCTTCTCTTCCTATGTTATTCATTTTCAAGCTTATCCTTAAATTGTTTAAAGAGGTTCTATAGAATTCACTAGGTACCTTTCTCTTATTATTTTAGTGACTACAAGAATATCAATGTATCATTCAGACTATTCATCTATTTCTTATTCTTGTTTCATTACCAGCCCATCTCCCTTTCTAATTATATATGTGAAGGTCTTTTACATTTTTTCTTAAATCATCATTTTTTGTAACTAGTAATGATTGCTTTAATCTTTTCTTTTCCTTGCCCTTTGGGTTATTTTGGCAATTAAAATTTTCCTAAATCATGAAGTTAAATGATTTGTAATTATATAACATCATCAGAATATTATTGTTGAAGAAATAGGCTGTTGAAGGTAATCTGGAATCAGTGAAAGTACTACACAGTTTCTCAAATGCAGCAAACCCAATCTCATCCTACTACTTGCTTAAAATTCAGAATATTACCCATATGTAGGATTGGTCTAATACAGTGATGGCATGATTTGTATGTTTGACATGTTATCAGTCTACTTACATGCAATAATATCAGCATTATGCATTTTTCATCCATTTTGTTTTTTCATTGTGAGTGGTTACATCATTTTCTTTTAAATTACTCTCAACTTTATAAAGGAATCATTTTAGCAATTTCTTAGACTCAGTGTATCATCTGTGAACAGGCACATCTAAAGAACCTAATTGTTAACAGGAAATTCTGCTTTTTGGATCTTGCATGGGATCTTTTCCATGACAATAATGAATACCTTTGATGAACTATTATCATTGAATGAAACACGTTAATTAATGTCATTATTCAGTGGATTCTTGAGCAAAGTTATCTCTGTAGTAAAATATATCATGAAATACTGATATTGATGTGCCAATGAGAGATTATATTAGGAAAGTTTTCAAAAATATGATTTCTTAAAATCATTCAACATTGAATAAAGCCAGATATTATCATCCTTCCATTTCTATCATCTGTGTAACCATGAAGATATAGCTATTATAGAAAACTACCCATAGAAATCTATTTATGCCTTTCCCTTGGTTTTGTGGAGAATACCCTTGATGCATATATTGCTTCATTATCAAAAATATTTTATAGAGATGAGAAAATGGGAATGCCATGATGTACCTCCTATACCTATTTTTAATTGGGGAAACATAAAAATACATATATTTTGTTCAATGCCATAATATTTTAAATAAATCCTATTCCTAGCCAATTTTCTAAGCAAAGATAGATTGGCAATGTTTGTTCAGTCATTAAATCCCAGTGGGAATCCCACAGTTCCCACATTCATTGAGTCAGAAAGGTCACTATGGATACAACTCTTTCTGTCTTTGATCCACTGGGAGGAAGCAACAGCTGTTGAACCACATCAGGAACTCACACCATTCCATGTTGTGTATAAATTGTACTAATGAAAATATTAATATACTGACATAACATTATTATTTTTTAATTTTGAGCCAAATTCTCACCCTCTTTCCCTTCCCTCCTCTCCTCCCTGAGATGGCAAGCAATCTGATATAGATTTTACATGTGACATTGTGTAAAACATTTTTTCACATTAGTAATTTTGTGAAAGATAACTCAACAAACAAAAGAAAAGTGAGAAAAATAAGGTGAAAGATGGTATGCTTCTGTCTGAATTCAGAACCATCAGTTCTTCCTCTGAAGGCAGATGGCCTTTTTCATCATGCATCCTTGAAGACTGTATTGCTAAGAATAGCTAAGCCATTCATAAATGTTCATCATATAATACTGCTGTTACTATGTACAATATTCTGGTTCTGCTCATTTTGCTTTGCATCAGTTTATATAGATATTTCTAACTTTTTCTTAAATCATCCTTTTTACCATTACTTATAACACAATGGTATTCCATTACAATCATATGCCACAATTTGTTCAACCATTCCCCAGATGAAGCGCATCCCCTTAATTTCCAATTCTATGCTGCCACAAAAAAAGAGCTGCTATAAATATTTTTGTACAAACAGGTTTTGTTCTCTTTTAAAATCTCTTTGGGATACAGATCTCGTAGTGGTATTGCTGGATCAAAGGGTATACAGTTTTAAAACTCTTTGGGCATAGTTTCAAATTGCTCTCCAGAATGGTTGGATCTGTTCACTACTCTTCTAGTAGTAGATTAGTATCCTAATTTCCCCATATCCCCACCCCCAGCATTTTTTCCATTTTCTATCATCTTAGCCAAACAGATAGATATGAAGTAGAATTTCCGAATTGTTTTAATTTGCATTTCTCAAACCAAGAATGATTTAGAACATTTTTTCATGATTATATATTGCCTTGATTTATTCACCTGAAAACTGCCTATTCATATCCATCTACCATTTATCAACTAGAGAATTATTTTTATTCTTAAAAATTTGACTCAATTCTCTATATATTTGAGAAATAAGGTCTTTTCAAGAGACATTAGCTATAAAAAAATTTTCCTAGATTTCTCCTTTTCTCCTAAATCTTTGTTGCGTTTGGGTTTTTTGTGAAAAACTTTATAGCTAAGTATAATCAAAGTTTTCTATTTTATATCCTATAATGTTTTTTATCTCATTTGAGCATAACTTCCTCCCTGATCCATAGATTTGACAAGTAGTCTACTCTATGCTTCTCTAATTTGCTAACTGATGTAACAGTATTGAAAAAATATGTTTAAAAAAGCATAGGAGGATTCCGGGAAGATGGAGGCTTAGATACAGCAAAACTTCAAACCACTGAAAATCCTTCCACACCTATCAAAAACAAAGTGCTTCAAGGGGATAGAAAACCAAATCTAACAACAGAACAGAGCTGGGGGATCCTCCTGCTGGACACAACTTAAAAGGTACTCAAAAATAAAAAGCCTGAATTCTTAAACTGTTGGGTTCAAGGGAAAGGAAGAAGGAAGATCCCAGGTCCCCTCCCCCACCTACAGTGCTGAGTCTCCAACGGATCCTGGATTCTCTGGGCAAGAAAGGGTGCTAGTCTGGAGGGAGTGCCTTGCTGGCACGCTTGTACCAAGCTGAGGGCATTGAACTCAGACTTCAGGGAGGCAGCTGGAGGAGAAGCACAGAGAGGGCAGCCTAGTTACAGTCAAAACACTCCATCTTGCCCCCAACTTTCTCCAGGTTTTGGTCTCAGGGCACATCCAGCTCTGCAGATCAACTCTGCCCTAGCTTAATCTTATCAGTAGGACAGATAAGAAGTCTTCAGAGGGCATGGAAGCTCCAACACCCCTCCTCCATAGACTTCAATGAAAGTAGCTGTAATCACATCTTCAGCTTCTGCTGCCAGCTGGGGAAGATCTGACCTCAGGGCTAATTAACCTAGTCTATTAGCAGAGCAGAGAAGAAGCCCCTTCAGGGCAGAATAGCCCAAACCTACAGATCCAGCAAATAATCAGAGGAGCAAGATTACAGCCAATTACAGGGGGAAAGAAGGAAAAAATATCAGTAAACAACAGAAAAAGAAAAAAGAAATTACAATAAACAGCTTCTATCCAAGAAATGAACAAAAAGCAAATGGAACAGAGGAGGACTAAGGAACACCAAGGAAAAACACAGAAACTCCAGTGAATTGGACACAGGCTTTGGAAGAACTCAAAATTCAAATAAACTCAAGAACTCAAAATTTAATTAACTCAAGAACTTGAAAAACAATCAAGAGAGGCTAAAGACAATTGGGGGGAAAATTCATGAACTAAAACAAGAAAATAGTGTCTTGAAAGCCTAAATTGACCAGCTTGAAAATGAGGCAAAGAAGGTGAAAAATGATGTACAAAGAAAATCAGACCAGAAGGAGAAGGATGACCAAAAAGCCAGGTATGAAATTCAGTCTTTAAAAACTAGAATCCAACAACTAGAAACAAATTACTTCACAAAGTAGCAAGAATCTATAAAACAAAATCAAAAGAATGAAAAATTGAAGAAAATATAAAACATCTCATTGACAAAACCTCAGATCTTGAAAATAGATTAAGAAGAAACAATTTAAGAATTATTGGACTACCAGAAGATCATGACAAAAGGAAAAGCCTAGACATCATCCTACAGGAAATTATCCAAGAAAACTACCCTAACATTCTTGAACAAGAGGAAAAAGTGGAGATTGAAAGAATCCACAGATCACCTCCTACATTTAATTCCCAATTGACAATGCCCAGGAATGTTATAGCCAAATTCAAGAAAATATTACAAGCTGCTAAGAAGAAGTCATTCAGATAACATGGAACCATAGTTAGAATAACACAGGATCTGGCTGCATCTACACTGAAGGACTGGAAGACATGGAATATGATATTCTGGAAAGCAAGAGAACTAGGCCTACAACAAAGAATCAACTACCCAGAAAAACTGATTATATTCTTTCAGGGGAAAGTATGGTCATTTAATAAAATAGAAGACTTCTAAGCATTCATAAAGAAAAGACCAGACTTAAACAGAAAATTTGATGTCCAAACACAGAACTCAAAAGAATCATCAAAAGGTAATTAAGAGAGGAGAAAAAACAAAAAAAGTCAGAACATTTTTAAGGGACCCAATAAGTTCAAATGATTTGTATTCCTATAAGAAAAGAAGATATTGAAACTCTTAAAAATTGTTATTATCATCAGGACAGCTAGAAGTATACTTAGAGGGAACAGTGACAAATTGTATAGGATGAAATGTCAAGATATATATATATATATA
>NW_025352179.1:0-5217 GCF_016433145.1 Gracilinanus agilis
ATCTGTTCTGTGTCCAGCAGCTTAGAGAGTTGCCTGAAACTCAGGGAGGTCCAGGAATTTTCCCACAATCACCCAGGCAGAATGTATCAGAAGCCAGAATTGGACTGCGGTCATGCTGTCTCCAAGGTCAGCTCTCCATTCACTCATCCATGCTGCCTCAGCAATAGAGAGATGAAAAAAATTCAAACTCAATCAATCAGTGTTCTCCAAGTACCAACATTCCAAAGGTGGTGGTGGGGGGGGCAGTCCATTTACTTAAGAAGGAAAACAAATTTACAAAGGAGACACAAAGAATTTTAGGCATGCAAAGCCTCTTCTGTCTCAGGTTCCACATACTATTTTATTTGCTTGTCCTCCTCTTGTGAACCTGCCATGCTCATTTCACGTTGCCTGTCCTCTTTCTTCCAGGAAAGTTTCAGTTTCTTAGGTAAAGGAACTGACAGCCAGCACCGGAACTGTGCTTTATGAGGCCAGATCTAGAACATGTTTCATCTCTTACTTTTCTCAAATACAGAATAAAGGGGGGAAAAGCCTTTTACATGTTCCCAGAAGGTTATTTGATAAATAGAAGGGTGGGTATGGATGAGAGGTTGGAAAGGCACAGCCAAGTTGTTCCCTGGATCTCTAGAGGAAAGATGCCATGGACAGGTCGAGTGCTGCCCCTGGAGTCAGGAAGATCTGAAGTCAAGTTCAGACTTGGACACTTGCTAGCTGTGGGACCTTGGCCTGGCCACTTAACCTTTGTCTACCTTGGTGTCCTCCTCTATAGAGTGGGGATAGTCATGGCAGCTCCCTTCCAGCATTGCTATGAGGATCAAATGAGAAAGTATTTGTAGGGTGCTCTGTGAGCCCTAAAGTGCTATCTAAATAGTAGCCATTTTTGGATCACAGATCCTCTGGCAAATGTAAATAGCCCTTTTTAGGGCACCTTAAAGCCTTATAGAGTTCTGGCCTTATCTGTGTCTGATATATTGGGAAAGGAAATACATTGGATCCCTCTTTGTTTAAAAAGTGAGACAACTGAACCTCCCAGCGATTAGGAGACTTCATGAGTTACACAGCGGGTTGTTGTTCACTAAGCAACAAGTGAAAACTGGCTATTTAAATTGTTTCTGGGAAGGTTATCACATAAATATCAATCCATCGATCAACAAGCATTTACTAAATATTGCCAGTGTGTCCCGCACTGTGCTATGCCATGGGCAAACGATACAAAGATTCTAACAAGATCTGCTCTCTAGGAGCTTACACTGTAATGAGGTACATCAAAATGTATCGAAGGTGCAAAAAAACATTCTGTATTTAAGTAGAGAATTACTATAGAGACGATACATACCAGTTAATAGAAGGTAGTTAAAATATTCTGCCTTCTATGGACTTGGAAAGATAACACAAGAAGCAACGATTGCTGATCTTATCTGAAATTGTGTCCTACTTAAAATAGCATAGTTCCACACATGACCAATGCGTTCATTAATCACTCAAATAGCCAGGCTTTTTTAGGCACGGATGTTCTTCTCACCTATGGAAGGACACGGCTCCATGTTGCCCTAGATGGGTCCGTGATTCGCTATGGACTTTGGGGCAATTTTGTCATGATAAGCCTCAACAAGGAGGAATATACAGTTCAACATGGCCTCCATATTGGAAAACTTTGTAACTCAGAAGACTTTCTGGAACTTATTTTTCACAATCAGAAACTTCTAGAATCCTGACTACTTTGATGCTTAAATAAGTCATTAAGGCATTGGAAGAGGACTTTACTGTAAGTTCCAAGAAAGATTTATAATTGTTCTCAATCTCCATCTCAGGATGCACACACAGATGCACAGATCCACATGCGTGTGTCTGTGTGTACATCATGTATTTGTGTAATTATAATTCACATATACATATATGAAATACGCTGAGGGAGCATCTTCTATCAATCAATCGAAAATGGAAACCTTCAGAAAAACATTATTTTCTTTTATTTGGGAGGTAAAACTATCTTCTGAAAGTGGTTTGTGAGTTTACTTCTACTTCACCTTATGAGATGGGACTCCATGTTAAATATTCACATCACATGGAAGCTACTGAAAATGTGAATTGATAGTTTGCAAGACATCAGTATTTTCCTACAGGTCACCCTTTCAATCAGTTATCCAATGGAGAGGGCCACAACAAGTCCATAAATAATATCACAGGAAACATTCCCAAAGTATTCAATTACACTAAAGTAATTACACACCTCTGAAAAGAAGGAAAACACTTTTTTTCCCCTCCACTGCTTATTTTCTGGTATGTTTTCTTGCATAATAAGAAAGCTCTAGATGGCTTTGTAGAATATTCACAATAAAAGGTTTCAGAGATTGATTAAATGCCTCCATTTTGTTTTTGCTATTAATCAAATGTGGCAGCTGTTTATTGTTTTGAATAGTGGCAAGGAAATGGAGATTATCCCTTACATATAATAAACAGTAGGATGAATGCTAAGTTAGTGATGCAAAGGTCTTGCATTGGAAATGTAAATGGAGAAATATACTGATAGCACTGATTTTCTGGGTGAGCATAATTCTCCTATATAGAAACCATTGGCATTGCCATGCTAGTCACAGTTTTTAGTGATATTTAAATAAAGACTTTATTGAAGATAAATAGGCCTTTGAATTTAGGAAAAAATCATTACAATTTATGGATTTGAGAGGTTATAATCATGGAAATGATACTATTCCATGTGGATTAGAGCTCAGGGCTCTAATCTCAATGACTCAATAACTGCTCTAGTTTTAATTTGAATAGTTCTTTCATATATCTTGTATTTTCCCATCATGGGCATATGATAGAATAGGAATTATCATAAAAGTACCATTAGAATGGAGAAGATATCCTGCAGCACATATAGGGCAGAGAGCTTGGACGAGATGATGCCCAAACCCTTCAATAATATGGATGACTGGAAAGGAAGTAG
Source organism: Gracilinanus agilis (assembly GCF_016433145.1). Taxonomy (NCBI): domain Eukaryota; kingdom Metazoa; phylum Chordata; class Mammalia; order Didelphimorphia; family Didelphidae; genus Gracilinanus; species Gracilinanus agilis. The sequence continues at coordinate 2,951 of NW_025352179.1, forward strand.
GTTGATCATATACCAAGAGGGAGGCATACTTTAATGGGTTGTGCTGGTATTTACAAAATAGTCGAAAAAGGAGGGCATGGCCTCCAAGAGCGTGGGGTTGTTAGGGAGGATTTGTGAAAAGACCCAAACATGAATGGCAAATATATAGATACAGATATAGACAGAGACAGACAGACAAAGACAGAGACAGAGACAGAGACAGAGTAGGGGGAGTTCCCATTTCAAGGAAATCGGAGATCTATAAAAATTACCATGGAGAGTTGGCTGGTCAAAGAGAAAGTGAAAAAGAGATTACTGATGGACAAAGAAGTGTCTCACCTAAGAATGAGAAGAAGACAACATCCATGTCACTGATCCAAGGCAATCTTTTCATTCGCCAAGGGGCTAAGTTCTAAGGAATTTCAAGGTACAATGAAATTCTCCCCTTTTTGGAGTTCTTATTCAGAAGCCTGAAGACCCTGCATTGAGCCATTATGGTTGTGACTCTTTTCCTGTACAAGCTGGATTAGAGAGTCAATGAGGTTCTCTCCAATGCTCTCACATTCTTTTTTTTTTTAAACCCTTAACTTCTGTGTATTGGCTCCTTGGTGGAAGAGTGGTAAGGGTGGGCCATGGGGGTCAAGTGACTTGCCCAGGGTCACACAGCTGGGAAGTGTCTGAGGCCGGATTTGAACCTAGGCCTGGCTCTCAATCCACTGAACTACCCAGCTGCCCCCCTCTCACATTCTTTAATTCCATTTACCATCTCATCCAGTAGACACAGGGCTCACACCAATGAACTAATGGATTTATTGAATTGTCAACTATAGTAAATTTTTGTATCCCTGGTACTTAGTAGAGTGTCTGGCACTGAGTAGATGCTTAATAAGTGTTTGTGGGTTGATACTGATACTTTTTTAAAGGGTTTTCAATTTGCATTTTTATAGAATTATCTGTTTTCAACCCTTTTCTTCTGAAATTTTGAATTTCATATTATCTCCCCCCTTCTACCCTTTCACCACCCATTGAGAAAGCAAACAACATGATATCAATACATGCCCATGTCCATATTAGCCATATCACAAAAGTAAGTAAAAATAAAACAAACAAACAAACAAACAAACAAACAAACAAATAAATAAATAAACAAACAAACAAACAAACAAACAAATAAATAAATAAATAAGTCGATAAAATTTACTTCAATTTACCCTCAGAATTTACAAGTTCTCTTTCTGGAGTTGGACAGAGTTTTTCATCATGAGTCCTCTGGAACTGTCTTGGATTATTTTATTGAACAGAGCAGCCAAGTCTTTTAGAGTTAGTCATAACAACAGCATTGCTCTTACTATGCACAATGATCACCTGGTTCTTATTACATTTTGTATCAGTTCATATGGTATTGCCATGTTTTTTTTATGAAATGTTCTATAGATTTAAAAAAATCCTTACCTTCTGCCTTGGAACCAATACCAAGGCAAAAAAAGTAGTAAGGGCTAGAATTAAGAGTTAAGTGACTTGTCCAGGGTCACACAGCTAGAAAGTATCTGAGATCAGATTTGAACCCAAGGACCTCCTGTCTCCAAGCCTGGTTTTCAATCCATAGAGCCACTGAGCTGCCCCCTAAAGGTCCATTCATTTGTATAAAGATGGAATGGTTATTTTTATTTAACATTTGAGATAGAGGCTTAATTTGTTATCAATTGTTTTTGTATACATGTACATACATTCCATACATGTATACATATATTTATATAGACCCAACTGATTATTTTTTCAGAATAGCAAAGAATCATGATAGCAACATCAAAATATGTTCATATTTATAGCCCTCAAAACTAGATATTCTTGTCTTTAGGCCATCAATGAATTTTATCATTTTGCTAAATTCTACTCATCACAAGTAAATTCGAAGAAATAAATTTTGGTTTCTACCAAATAGCACCAGACATAGAGTCAGAGGATCATTTGATTAATAACTAGAAGAAACATGAGCTATTATTGACAATAAATGCCATTTTGAACAAACAAAACATAAGACATTCTGATCTTGGACATTGCCTTTTTTAATATACTGAAAATTGCATTATACATTTGGCTTCTCTACTGCATTGTTGATTCATATAGGGCCAAGAGTCTAATCAAACATGGTGATCGTTTTTAATTGAATTGTTATCTAGCCAGCCTCCCCATTTTATTATGTAGTTTATTGAACTCAGATAGTACTTGAAACCTTATTAAATGTCATCTTTATTAAATTAAACAGTGCTGTCAGGGGTTCTTAAACT
>NW_025352180.1:0-5165 GCF_016433145.1 Gracilinanus agilis
TTCAAGACTAAAACTTATATGTGGAATAACTTATTTTGCTCCATTAACTAGGGAGGCCTATTTCTAATCTAGCAAAGATAATAAAATCTCATTTTTAAAAACTCTCCAAGTAAAACGATGATATCTTTCAAAGTGCAAATCTTTTACAATCCTAACTCTTTTCAGGAAAGTGGGCAAAAACCAATCCACCAATCAAAAAACAAAACAAAAAACCTTAGACATTTTGACTGGAAGGACTAAATTTAACAAAAATGTCTAGACACAGCTGGCCAAGAAGTTTTTCACTAAATCAGGATTTGCAAAATAAATTTGGCCAACAATGCTCTGTGGCAAGAAATTTATTAATTGAAGTCATAAATGCAACACTCCAAGATCAAGAATAAAGACTGTTGGAGAAGGGAAGAGCACATATTGAAATCTGGACAGGGTAAGAGTTGGCAAAGAGATGGAGGTCAGGTGTTCTTCAAATCAAAGCAGTAGCTATGAGAAAGGTTACTTTTTTCCAGGACCTCTGATTTTATCAACAAAGGAGCTTTGGGAAAAAGAGCCACTTCTACTAGTATAAAATCACCATATTTCCCAAAATGTATAATATCCCTTGTCTTGAAGCAATGAGACTCAAATAAGCTAGCTACTGCCAGGTTGAGTGCTCTTCTCCCTATAGAACAGGGGTTGGCAAGGTACGGCTCTTTCTGCAGGAGCCATAAAGTCAATTTTTTTTTTCTGGCGCCGTTACAGGGGCGCACACTGTGAGCACTGTATGGCTCTCACAAAATTACATTTTAAAAAATTTGGCGTTTATGGCTCTCACGGCCAAAAAGGTTGCCGATCCCTGCTATAGAAGATTGCCTTTGTACAAGAGAATGCCTTTCTAGGATGACTTTAATTAGAATTAACTTTTAATCATCTTCCACATTATCATGTCATCAGATCCATCTAACATGAACCATTTATTCTTGAAAATAGCCATTGTTCCATTTCATTATTGTCAGAAAGAAGTAGTATTTCTTAAGGGCTGGTCCCCAACACACCCAAGACCCCCAGGTCTGAGGAAAATCCTACTTCATCTTTGACTCTTAAATACAATTATTCCTATGATCAATAAATTAGTTTTTGGCCTAGCGACTTTCTCTAACAATCCAAATCAGTTCCAGCTGCAGCTGAAAGATGCTTCATATATATGAATCTTGTATACCTATAAATATCTTTGACAGTCTAATTTGACTTGCCAAAGGCTAAATTCCAACATAAATGTCTTTAAAATCCAGGATCATTTCAATTTTGCTCAACTCAATTGAATTCAATTCAATCAACCTTTATTAGGTGCTTACCATTATGTAATGTGATATACAAGATGGGAGATCCTGTATATTTGATGGTGGCTTCTTGTATAAAGAAAATTGTTTTCCTGTTTTCCTCAGGGTTTTTTTCTTCTACATAAATTTACTAGCTCACATGGAAAGAATAGTCTCTAAAATGGCCCTAAGCTCAACTTTCCTCCTATCTTGTAGATGCTGTTCTGATCATTAAGCTTTACTTCCTTGCTGTCCTTCCATGTCCCTATATACTGGGTTTGTCAGGCAACCAAACTCCCCAATTATTAAGTGCCAGTTTTCTTAGAGCTCCATGCAGTTTGTGTATTCAAATTGTCTATGTCTTATGAAAAAATGACCCCAAAATGGTTTTAACAAGTAGGATGTGAAGCAATTTTCCGCTCCATAAGATTGAGTTAATATCATTTCATATTACCAGCAGCTTATGTGTGTATAGTTTTTCCCCTTCTTGAAAAACTTGGAATTTATTTTGATTGGCTCAGTGAGTCCCCTTCCTCCCTGAAAGCCTAAGCCACTTGGTTCAAAAGCTCTGTTTATCCATACACTTTAATGAAAATCTCTTTTTTGTTCCTCTCTTTACTTTCCATCCTTCTGACCCTTTATAAAGCTCATTTGCCTTTGAAAGTGTTTGTTCCTGCTTTTCCCTAAGACTATCCACTTCCACCAATACCTCTTATCTTCTAGCTCTCTCCCTACAATGGCCACGTTTTTTGAGATCTTAGATTTAACAGCTAAAGGAGACTTTCCAAGTCAGCTAAATCTCTCCTTCTCACTTTACAAATTCAGAAACTGCAGGTCAGGGACCAGTAAACCCTGCTTGAAATATACAGTCATTGGAAAGACATGCATTTGGTCCAAGGAAGAAATTTGACTTCATATTCAGTATTCTTTCTACAATTAAAAAAAATTAATAGTCCCTGTTACCCTCAGATGTTCAAAATTGTTCCCATCATATACTCTGCCATTTTCTCAGACATTTTCTTATCAGAATTCACTCATTCATTGCAGCTCCATATTTACTTTAGCTCCTCACTTTCCATCAATTTTTAATTTTTCCAAAAAACATTTGAGCCTAAAAATGCAGTCTATAAGCCTGAATATCATCTTAGAAAAACACATTAACACTATTTATGTTCAATTATGTTTTGATTTATTTTGCTAACCATTTCCCCAATTACCTGTTTATTTAGCTCAGACTACACTAGGGCTTTGTACAGCAGTTTGTGGCTTTCTGGTCTGGAGCTGAGTACCTCTACCTATATCATTGCTTCTCATGACATTTTTCTGGTAGGCTATCTAACTGGGAAGGGTTGCTTTCTGACTTTAGACTATAAAGGAAGAACAGCACTTTTCAAGTATCAAGCACTTGCTAGCCGGTATATTTAGGGCAAATATAAAAGATCAGACACCCTGAAATAAAAATTAAGATATTCAGGTCAAATACCGGGTAGCATTATAAAGCTTTTTTCATTTTGTTAATGAGAAATACAGGTGTTATTACAACTATGAGAAACAATAAATAGTCTAATGACACTTTATTTAAAAAAAAACTTTGAAAGCACTGTTTCATTATGAAAACTTTTTTTTTCATTGTTTCCTCTTTTTGAAGGTTGGACACCTATAAGGTGATGTCACTAAAAGCTAGGGTACCTTCTTCTTATTACTTAGTCTAAATGCTATTTGAATGTTACCAATAAAATCAGCAATTTAATCACATCAACTATAAATCTAGACTTTCCTCACATGCCCCACTAAAGTCAAAATTTCCAGTACCTGAGCAGACAGCAAATTTTGTTTTTACCCAATTGTGATTCCCCTGCCCCTTCCACACCATATTTCCCATGCTAATTTAATGCCTACTGTTCTTAAATTGAACAAATGCAATTTCATTCGTGGGCAATTAACTTTTAATTATTTTCAGGGGAACTCATTATTTTATTAGTGCAAGCAAGTAGTGGGAATGGAACATGTAAGTTAGCACCAAAATTGCACTTTTAATTTTCCCCCAAACTTCCAAAAACATAGCCATTCGAAGAAAGGGCATCACATCTGGATAATGAATAAAGAAACTTTCAGAATCACTTGGATAACCTGAAAGAGGCTATAAACAGATGTGATGTTAATTAATCCTAGTGATTTTATCAAGTAAGTTTGCCAAATGATGTTGAGATTAAAAACAGACAGGATTTTCTGGCTCAGAAATCAAAGACAATGAGAAGCAAACCCTCAGTATTTCAGGTGGGACTTACCACCATTACCTAGAGATTATGTTCAAGTATATTTAAAATTCAAAAAATAACAATCAGTAAACTGCATTCATAGACAAGCTTCAAAACCAGACCATTACCAAGAAGCCAAATGATTACAACACTTAGAGAAGCCACCCAAAATAAGAAGAAAAAAAAGAAAAAAGAAATATGATTTTCTTTTAGAAAAAGAGTTGTTGTTTGCAATGGAAGAATTGTATCCCTGGCATGTATGGAATCAGAAAACCAAATTACATTCTTTCACAGAAATAAATGTAGCTTACAAGTTTAGCAATAATTATTTTCCCCTCCTGAAAGGCTTTTAAACTTCTATCTTTATCTCTTTAAGTGTATTGGAGTTTTTCTTCCACTTCCAGATATACTGATAATCTCTCCATCTTTTTTTTTTTTAACACTTTTTTTGTGTCTTAGAATTGATACTAAGTATTGATTCTATGGCAGAAGAGTGTAAGGTCTAGGCATTTGTAGTTAAATGATTGAATCTAAATTTTCCCATCTCTAAGTCTGGCTGCCACCGATAGTCTTTTAAAATCCTACTTCTGGTAATAAGGAAAATGACATCATACTTTGTTATATAAGGAAACATATTCATACCTAGAAAAGTCATAGTACTTAGTACTAGAAAAGTACTATTGCCTTTTGTACAAACATTATTTTCATTAAATATTAAAAGCCTAATCATGAGCAAAACTTCCCTATGTTACTTTGCTATCTACAAATAGATGACTTCTTAAAATTCTGAGTGCCCTTTGAGTCTCAGATCATTGGCTTTCTTTTTTATGGACTGCTGCTAATCATCCCAAAAGGAGGTGGGGCTTTTCCTGACCACCACAAATGTATTTTATTCATTTTATGTATATTTTACATTTACATAAAATCTGAATTCAAAACCTGCCTCACATCCTTATTACCTATATGACCCCAGGTAAGTCATTCTCTCTGCATTATGTATGTTCCATATCTCTAAAATGAGGCTCATAAATGGGGATCACCTACTTTCTAGAGTTGTGAGGATCAAATAAGATAATAATTATATAAAACTCTATGAAAACCTTAAGCAACTATATACATGCCACTATTACTATTACTACTACTACTATTATTATTATTAATTTTCTTTTCCTTCTCTCAAACACAACCATCCAAAAGAATATAAGTTCCTTGAAAGCAGAAACTAGAACCATTTTGTTTTCATCTTTATTTTCCAGTATTTTCTATAGTAGCTGGCAGTAGCAGACAATTTATAAACATTTGATGAATTGAATTATGTTGTACAACACAATAATTCTCATATTAAAAGCTTAGGATCAAGCTTGATGTTATTAGAAATGCATTTTCATTTGTTTTACCAATGAAAACTTGCCTTCTCTCCCTTTTGGCTTCTCAACTTAGTGAATAAGAAAGACAAACATAACCCCTATTTACAAAAAATATTGCAAAACAAATTTTCTGCTTATGTCTACAATGTCTATATTAATTTATAAATATCTTGTATTTATAAACAAATATTTATTTATTTTATACTATGATAATCCATAGTAATCTTAAAAATAATATATAATAT
>NW_025352181.1:0-6807 GCF_016433145.1 Gracilinanus agilis
ATATTATATTATATTATATTATATTCAGTGGATAGAGAACCAGGCCTGGAGACAGCCAAGAGGTCAAATATGACTCAGACACTTCCTAACTGTGTGACCCCAGGGAAGTCACAACCCCTGTTTCCTAGACCTGAACTCTTTTCTGCTTTGGAACCAATACATGATTCCTGAGCAAATCACTAAACCCCAGTTACCTACCCTTTCCTACTCTTTTGCCTTGGAACTAACACTCAGTATCAATTCTAAGACAAAAAATAAGGGTTTTAAAATATATATATGATATATCCTCTGGCTTCTTAAACAAAGCATCTTGGTATGATTAAAACTTTTCTTAATGATTTAACATTATCATTATGAACATCAATTATTATGCTATTTTGTGACGTGATGCCCTAGGGCCTATTAAAGTACAGAGGATTGTTTGTTCCTACCTTAAAAGGGCCCATAGCTCTGTTCTTTCTAAGTTGTCATATCACATTATCAATTATTCTTCCCTTTCCATCAACCAGATGTCATTTCTCTTTGCTATCAGTGTGCTTGCCTATAGCCTTCCATATCCTCACTTTTTATTCCATAAAACTAGATCAGCAAATTTTTTAAAATTGTATATGTATTACCGGTAAATAGACTCTGAGTAAGGGTTTGTAATATTCTCCTATGATTAAGTAGTATATCTAAGATTTAGTGCATGAGTTTTGTAGAACCTATTTTTTGACTTGATCATAAATGTTTTCTTTTTACTTTCTTTTTCCTGACTCTTTTGGATAAGTACTTTTACTAAATAGCTAAAATTCATATAAGGTGTCACTGTAAATAGCTTTAAATTTTCTCCAGTGGAGAAGTTCATGATATATTATTCTTTTTTCTAAAATCAGAAGACCAAAGATGAATTTCTGATCTCACCAATTTCTGGCTTTGTGACAATAGTTCAATTCAATTCAACAAACATTTAAGTACCATGTATATTGTATATCTAATTGTTTTACTCATCAAAAAGGGGAAGAGGAAAAATGGAGAGAGAGAATATTAAACCCAATTTAAAAAATAATTTTATATGTAATTGAGAAAAATAAGTCTAAAATTAAATAGGAGATAAACAACACCCCCTCAAAGGGGAAAAAAACATTCATCAAGTGTCTATTGAGAACACAAAAAAAGACAAAATGCAGACCCTGTTTTCAAGAAGCTTACAATCTAATGGGTAAAACAATATACAAACAAACATATGCAAAGCAGGCTATATAGAAGACAAATAGAAAATAATTGAGAGGGAAAGCACTGGAATTAAGAGAGGTTGAAAATAGGTTTCCAATAGTAGGTGAGATTTTAGTTGGGATTTAAAAGAAACCAGGGAGGTCAGTAGTTGAAATATAGGAGGGCAAGAGTTCCAGGTATGAGGAATATTCAGAGAAAATGTCTAGAGCAGAGAAATGGAGCATCACCTTGATAGAACAGCCAAGAAAGAGGTCAGTATCACTAGATCAAAGGCAGTTTCTTTGTGTGAAAAATGGGAATAATGCCTGGCCCACTTACTTCACAGGGTTATTGTGAAAATCAAATATGATTATGTATTAAAATTTTTTGTACATGTTAAAGCTCTATATAAGTTTAGGGCATTATTATAATGATAATGTCAAGACCTTCAAATGAGAACACCAATTTAAAAATAAAATCAAAATCAGGAGTTAGGAGGAACAGGGTCATTTGACTTACTTTCCTATTGTCTAAAAAATACTGAAACTCTGGATAGCCTTGTTATCATCTCCAAAATTGAGATCAGTTCTGGAGTAGCAAATGTGACCTTGGTCTAGGTCTCAATGATAGTTCAGCTAGATAGCAGATAGAGTACAATTCACTAGGAAATGCTGTAGTAGATCCTTCCTTTCTTTAGATAATCTTTGGAATACTTTGTTGGGTTATCTCCTGTCCAGAGGAGGAAAAGGAGGAAAAAAATTATTTTCTGGTACGAGAATACTGGAGGGGTCTAGTTGGATGCCAAGACTTTCCCATACAGATCCAACCTTAAAGGATTGCTCCAGAACTCGTGTGGTTTTCTGGAGTCCTCTTTATTTTCGTTTAGTCTAGTCTACTCTAATATTGGAGCAGACTATTCTCTTTCCCAACCTTATCCTGCTCTGCTGGAAATGCCAATTAAATCTATCTTTGTTCCATGACAGCTCTATAAGGAAGTTGGTAGGTGAAAACATGGGCATGAAATGGGGCAGCATAAATGGCTTTATGCATTGGTAGAGTAGAAAAACATCTGATGGATAGCAGGATAGTACAATGGCTCATTGCATTTAGTGTTGGGGAGACCAGACAATCTTGTTTCAGACATTTATTAGCTGTGGAAGCCTGGGCAAGTTATTTAACCTCTTAACCTCAGAGGTCAGAGAACCAGAGGTCCATAGAACCAGAAGCTGAGTTTAGACTATTAAGAATATGTACTCTATGACCCTTAAGGTCCCTTCCAGCTTTAAATCTATGATCTAGGATCCTATAATCTATGATACATAGTGTAACTTTTTTAGGTCCCTCTAAAAAAAGGAATTCTCCCACCAGTATATTGCTCATTGATGCTTGAAATCCCTTTGAGGATAGAACTACTGGTTCCACAAAAAGATCTAAGGTTTAAAATACAAATACTCCTAAGGGACAAATATTTGATTTCATATCATTTCATGAGAGTAGATTATAATAAAAAAATTTTAAAGAAAAAAATAAAAGTTCTGCAGTCCTAATATAGGGAGGAATTGGTACCATGAAGGGGAGCAACTGGAGAAACTTCACTTTTTATTGGTCATAGAATATTATAGATCAGAGACTATCTTATTCAGTCTTCTATTCACAAATACTGAAATCGAGTCCCAGAGAAAAGAAATTATACACAACATCACATGGTAAATAATTGGCAGAATTGGCTCAAACCCTCATCTACTTCCCTCTATCCTAAGCTCTCATATGTCATCTCCTTTCTATCATGATTGTGTGAGGGGGGAGGGCAGGATTTCTTCCCCAGAATGTGGCTGCAGAACCAATAGGTTGATATCAGTTGCACTGACAATCTGCACTTTAGAAATTTGAGATGGTTGTAACCCCAAAATCCAGCTGATAGCTGGCCCGGGAGTGGCCTGTATTCTCAAGTTACAGACCATCTCCTGGCTCAAGACTCCCCTGATATACTCAAAACTGGCACTTTCTGAGGATCCTGTGTTGAAGCCCTAAAGTTAACAGAAAGATCCAACAAGATTAGCATAGCCTAGGACATTCTGCCAGACCAACAATGGTGTTTTGGAAGCACAGCTCAATGAAGATTTTTTTTAATGTATTAGGGTTCATAAATGGGAAACATGGTACTCCATAAAGGAAAGGAAGGGGGAAAACCCTTTGGTTAACATTTGCAGTAGAGTTCCTATATTCTTTGAATTGAAGCTTCTCTAAGCAAAATGTATAGCTCAGAGTTAAAATTAGAAAACCAGCCCTGTTGTAAACATAATTAACTTCTTTTGATCTTAAGCCCCATAGTTGTTTACATTCATTTATGATAGGAATAAAATTAGCTACTACTTAAAAAAAAGTCACAAGCTCTCCAAATGTGTTTCACCACTTATTATCCTTATTTCACAGATCAAGCACAATCTAATTTTACCATTCAGAGGGCAAATAGAGGGCAAGGAACTTATTCCCAAATATCTTATCCTGCCACGGAGAAGCTAACCCACTTGGGTCGGGGACCACTTGTGGGAGAAGGGTGTTTCTTAATTTCTTTGCCCCTGTTGAGTCAAGTCCCTCCCAGGACCACTCACCAGAGAGAAGATCCAACATGGATCAATATTTTTTCTTCTCTGTTTTTTTTCTTTTTGATGAGCATACAATGTTTGAAAAAGGGTTATTGGAGTCCACCACACACAAGCTGATAAATCTAAGTATCCGTGTCTGAGGGTGTAAACACACGTAAGGAACAATAATAAATCAGTGTCAGGGTTTCTGACGGTGCATAATGTAATACCACGCATAAAGTGGCTTTCTATCTTGAGCTACTTGGACCCCACAAGGAAATGCCAGTCATGTGTTCTAAATCATAAGTTGCCACCACTTGCCGGCTGACTTGCAAGACCATGTGGAAAAAAAAAAGAGCATCTGTGCACTAATTCCTTTGAACATGGAGCCTTTCTTAGAGGAAGCTGAGTGTTCTGTATCAAATCAGGAATGGGAGCTACTGCCAAGGAAGAAGAAATGGAGAAAGCTTATCCTGCCCTGCTGGCAATGCCATTTAAACCTATCTTTGTTTCATGACAGCTCTATAAAGAAGCTAGCATCTGGAAGTGTGGACGTGAGATGGGGAAGCAGAAGTGGATGCTCTCTATTGGTGTGGGCTAAAACAGCATCCCCAACTCCATCCTTGGGATGTCTGCAGATGCTTCAGACCTGTCCCATTCCCCACTCTCCAAAGCAACGTCAAGTGAAACAACTTGAAGGCAGCAGTTTTACAACCTGGATGAGGAGAGAGAGGTGGCTTCTTGGATGCTAAGTGTGAAAAAAGAAAAAAAAACTCTTCTGGATTGCTAGGTGTCAATATTGGTTTAAATAGGAGGTTATCTAATGGTCTTCTTCCACTAGGGGATGGGGCAGCTTCTCTACCATAGGCTTATAGTATCCTGGGGTCTGTCTCTTGCCACAGAATGATGTCTTCTCTCCCCCAAAAAACTGAGCCTGTCTTTCATGATATTGCCCTAACTATGGCTTGTGACGTTGCCGCAACATCAAAACTATGTTAAAATATTAGGTTTATCACTTTACATGTGTAACATCCGCCTTGGTTTCCTCAAAACTAAAAATAACTCAGAGGTGCCTTCCAGATCTAGATCTATGTCCTATAATCCTATGTCCAAGGGTCCATCTGGGGAAGGTGACCCTTTCTTGACTGTCTATGAGGTTTGGATAAGGCTGGAGTCATTATAGGGATGATACTGGCTATTTGTATGGTTTGGGGATGCCATGAAATCTGGGGCTGAAAGCCTCAAGGTCATGAAGAAACCAGGTAAGGGAAGAAACAGATGGTGACAGATCTGCAATAAGAATTATAGAGGTTGACCCTGAGGAAGCAGCTGCATGCTTTAGTTGAAAAAGAATCAAAACAATGAGTCCTCCTACCATCACTACTTCCCTCTATCTGCCCATCACCCAAAATAAGAGAGTATCAGGATATTCTCTTGATGTGAGTGTTGTGGAGAGGTTTAGTTTGGAAGCTGGCCTCTGGGTATTTGCCCCTGGGCATGACAAATTGCTGTTGATTGGTTAGCACCTATAAGGAGCAGAACTGTGAGTCAAACTGAAATCTCTGAAGGATGAATTCAGCATCCTTGGATAGTTTGAAAATGACTTTCAGGGGGCAGCTGGGTAGGCTCAGTGGATTGAGAGCCAGACATAGAGATGGGAGGTCCTGAGTTCAAATCCAGCCTCAGACACTTCCAAGTTATGTGACCCTGGGCAAGTCACTTGACCCCCATTGCCCACCCTTACCACTCTTCCACCAAGGACCCAATACACAGAAGTTAAGAGTTTAAAAAAAAAAAGAAAAAAAAAGAAAATTACTTTCAGACCTACAAGTGTGGATCCCTTGAGAGGTGGCTAACCCACGGATTGTGAGTGCTCTGCTAATGAAAACTGGTACCCTACATTAGAGCTTCATGCCCTTGGTCCAGTGTTGGTCCCCCCACAAAGACACATAAGTATTTGGATCTGTGATAACAGACAGATGTTAATTCTGAACCCCCAGATTCATTCCACATGGGAGACTAGAAGAGTGTATAGGTGACTTAAGAGGATCCATAGACAGAATATGTGGATCCTTTCATATCATATAGTTCCAGGAGATTATAGAAAAAAAAAAACTTTCTTCGATGACCACATGAAAGGTCTCTCCTGATTCTCCCTCCTCATCTTCCCCAAACTCTCTGCAGTTTCTCAGACTGATCTTATTCTCTTTTCTTCAACTCATTTCTCCCTTTGGCTTTTGCAACATTCGCCTAGAAGGAAAAGACAAATACAAATTATATGTGCACTCATTTATATGTATATAGGTACATACATAATGTATATATACATAGTATATCATTTTTTTCTTTTAAACTCTTATTTTCTGGCTTAGAATTAATACTATGCATTGGTTCTAAGTCAGGTTAGTAAGGGCTAGGCTATGGGAGTTGAGACTTTCCCAGAGTTACATGGCTAGGAAGTATCAGAGGTCAAATTTGAATCCAGGACCTCCCATCTCTAGGCTTACCTCTCTATCCACTGAGTCACCTAGCTATCCCCTGTAGCTTTTTCTACATAGTTCAGGAACTATTCAGGATGCAATTTTAGTTACTGAATTTTAAAATCCCATCACTACTCTCATTAAGAAAGGGGTTCTAGTGTATGATATAGTACATAGAGAGATAGATTTGAAGCAAGGAAAACTTGGGTTTAAATTTCATCTCTAACACTTACTAGTTACATGATCTTATGACAAGTCACCCAATCTTTGGTTTCTCAGTTTCCTTATTTTGAAAAATAATACCTGTACCACTTTATGGCTGTCATAAGGCTTGAGTGAGAAAGCATGTGTAAGAGCACCTTGACATGTATATGGTACTTTAAGGTTTGTGGTTGTAGTACTATTGTCCATTTGGCACTTATATTAAAGGCGCACCACAGACATTTTAGGGGTTCTCATAGAATCCTCAATGAAGCACCTACTATATGGAGAACACTGAGGAGAGGAGAGGAAAGGAGAGGAGAGGAAAGGAGAGGAGAGGAGAGGAG
>NW_025352182.1:0-2099 GCF_016433145.1 Gracilinanus agilis
GGCCCGGGGGAAGCACAGTAAATCTTGCCATTTTCAGAGTGGGTGTTAGAACCATAATTAAGAAGTAAATTGAAAACTATTAAAAAAAATGGTCGGCAAGCATCCTTTTCCCATTCATTCCCGACAGCAGGCCGGCAATGATGCTTTTTTGTTTAGAGGGTAATAAATTCTTTTTCTAAGTGAACACAGCATCCGCAGTGCTATTAACAAGCGCCAAGGCTGTTGATCCTAATACTTAACCTGTTGACGGAGGGGAAGAAATTCTGTCTCCTCCTCCTGTCCCTGCCCGGCCCCCTCCCCCCGGCCCCCCTCTCCCGCCCTGCCGAGAGACGTTTTAGTGCTTTCTGATGATGCTGATGGCTTTGGAGAGCTGTGGGGCACCGGGGCTGGGCTCTTGCAGAAAGCCAAGCGAGCGCCGGCCTCTCTGGCTTTTTGCTCTCGTGTCTTTATTAAAGATAATGTACGACCTGCGTCTTCGCGAGTCGGTAGCCCCCGAATGGGAAGCTAAGCTGGTTCCCCTCCACCCCCCGATCCCCCAGGGGCCAGCAAGCAAACGACAGCTAATCAAATCCCCAAACTCTGCCTCTGCTCGGTGTGGCCATCTGTGCCTCACAAGACTCCCATTTGTCCACAAACAATCTCTTGGCTGACATTTCATCAACGCTGACTTCCCCCAAACCAGGGACTGCTGATGCCGTGGAGGCTGCTGAAGGGAGAGGAAGCAGGCTAAGGCAGGAGCTAGGAGCGGGCTGGGAGCACTCTGGGGGTGGAGGAGGGGGGGGCGCCCGCCCCTTCCCCGAGCCTCCGTTTCCTTATCTGTAAACGTGAGGGACAAGCACGCTTGGCCAGCCGGCCAGCCTCCTGGGCTGCTGTGGGGAACAGACCCGGGGCCGCGCGAGCCGCTAGTGTTACTGGTTCATGCAGCGGAGGGACGGTGGGGGTGTCGGACACCCACTTGACTCTTTCGGTGGCTCTCCTTCCTCGGCTGCGAGAAAAAGCAGACAGAATGAGAACCCGAGAGCCCCCGTTTAGAGGCGGCTCCCCAGGAGCCAGAGGGGGCTTATGGGAGGCAAATGCTGAATCCCAGCCCGGCTTCTCCCTGCGCCCCTCCCCTCCCCCCAGCCCCCACTCGGCCTGTGCTCAGTCAGGGAAGACAAAGTCATTAGTCTAAGCAAACCGGGATTAGGAAGGCAAATCGGGGGTGGGGGTGGGGGGGGGGACGAGGTAAACAACGCCCCCCCCACCACGATGACGCCAGCGACGCCGAGCCCAGAGTGCTTTCCGGGGCCCAAGAGGAGTGAGTCGGGGATTATGTGCATCACTGCTCCCCTCCATTACCACAGATAATTGAGAGTTGGCGATAAGCTTGCCGGCAGCGGCTATCTTTCCCCCAGAAAGTCCGGGCCCAGCACAGTTGAATTTGTAGCTAATTCAATAACCGGGGGCCCAGGTCGGCGCGGCGCTGGGCTTGTCCGTGGCGTCCAGAAGTGAGGCTGGCCTTGGATTTCCGGATGGGGCGGGGGGAGGCCGAGGACGCGTTCTTAGCCTCTTCCCAGTTCTAGGAGAAGCCTAGGCAGGCCGAGGGAGCGAGTGTGTGTGTGTGTGCGCGCGCGTGCAGGCCGGCCGGAGGAGGGAGAGCGGAGATGGCCAGGGGAGTGCCGGGGCCCTGAGCAAGGGCTCACTTCGCCTTGGGATCCTGGGAGGCAGCGAGCTCGCTGGCTCCCCGCTGGCTCGCTCGCCGGCTCGCGCTCGCTCTCGGTGCATTTCAAATGGGATTTGCTTTCTCCAAAGTTGATTGATGGGCCCAGGCTCTCGTCTGGATAGAGCGGTAGTGTGCATCCCTAAACACACTCGCGCGCACACGCACACGCCCGCCCGTACAGGCACATGTTCGCAGCCCTGCACACGCCCCCCCCCCCCCACGCACACGCTCACGCACACATCCAGGTCTAGAGTGCAGCCTTTCCCAGGGCCGAGAGCCACAATGCAGATGTGCGGCATGCCAAGTGGGGGCGTGTCCGCCGGCCGCCTCGGGAGGCTCCACGCCCACTGCTCCCGGCTCTCCCTCGGGGGCCCTCGGGGCGCCTTCCCGGGCTCCG
>NW_025352183.1:0-6107 GCF_016433145.1 Gracilinanus agilis
AGGGGAGAGTAAGAACATGAAACATGTAACCATGGAAAAATTTTCTACAAATAAAAATCAATTTAAAAAAAGATGAGGCTTCAAACCTTTGCAGTCTCAGTAGTTTCCATGTTTCTAGAGAGAACTCTGGAAGTGAGGTAAAGGATAAGAAGGTTGTCAAACCAGCAGACTTTCACTGATCCAACCCTTTATTGCTAAAGGTACATATTTATCCCCCCAAAAGATTCTATTAGTCTAAACTCTCTTATGTGAGATATTCAAGAAGCTAATCTGTTGCTAGCAACTCATGCACAAGAAAAAGTCAAAAAACAAAAAATACTCCAATTGAAATATTACATATTTTAAAATACTAACATGAATACTTAGAAAATACTTGAAATATAATACTATTTATTAAAGGGTACTAATCTATTTTATAAGGAGCCACCTTATTAAATAGAGAGGTAACATGGTTATATCTGTTCTTTAGGAATATAAAATAGATAACTGATTGAAGGATAGAGACTTAAAACAAGTGACTAGGGGCAGCTAGGTCGTTCAGTGTCCAGAGATCTAGACCTGAAGACAAAAGGTCCTGGGTTCAAATCTGCCCTCAGACACTTCCTCATTTTGTGACCATTGGCAAGTCACTTAATTCCAGCTTCCTAGCCATTGCCACTCTTCTACTTTGGAACCAACACTAATATTAATCCCTAGACAGAAAGTAAGAGTTAAAAAAAAACAACAGGTAACCAATCAGAAGGTATTGCAATAGTCTAGGTTTGAGATGATTGCAGCACAGTGGATATAGCTCCGTACCTGGAATATAGAAGTTCAAAACTGGCTTTGGAGTTGAGTGATCCTGAACAAGCCATTTAACTACTGTTTGCCTCAGTTTCCTCAACTATAAAATGGAGATAATAAATGCCAGGGTTGTTGTGAGTTTCAAATGATATAACATTTGTCAAGTCCCTGGTACATAGTAGGTACTATATAAATGCCTGTTTTCTTCCTTTCTTTCCTCCAACATTAGCATAATTGTAGCATCAGAGGAGAGATATTACAAATATATGCATCAATAGGACATGGCAACAGATTGACACCTAAGATGACACCTAAGTTGAGAGGCTGGGTGACTGGGAGGAGGGCGGTCACTTCAATATTAATAGAAGTCCAGAAAGGGAGAAGGTTTATTTCTTTCTTTTTGTTTTTGTTTTTATTGTGGATAGAGGAACAGAATGAATGCCATTTTGGATATGTTGAGCTTAAGATGTCTATGGGACATCATTTTGAGATGTCAGGCAATTGGAAAGACAAATCTGAAGGTTAGAAGGGAGGTTAGGTCTAGTTAAGTAAATCTGACAATCATCAGAATAGATAGCTAAATGCAAAATATGTACTCAAAAAAAATAAGCTATTAGGGCTTAAAGGTTGAGAACTTAAAATTCATCTAGCCCAGAGGCTCTCAAATTGTGTTCTAATGTTGTATGCCTAGGTGTGTGTTTGTGTGTGAGTGATAGACTCCTTGGCAATCTGGTGAAGCCTATAAATTCTTGCTCAGATAGATGTGTTTTTTTTAGTTCACAAAATAAAGTACATAATATCTTAGAGGAAATTAATTATATTAAACTATCTTTATCAAAATATTTATAAAAATTAGTGTATAGATCCCAAGTTAACAGCCTCAGGTCTGACCCAGTAATTTTATAGATATGGTGACTAAAGTATAGAACAGTAAAGAAATTTGACCAAGGTCACAAAACCAGTAAATAAATCAGAATCTACTCTTGACCTCAAGTGCCACGACTCCAAATCCAACAATTATTCTGCTGATTATTTAATTGATCATTAGCAAGTATTAGGCAAAATCGTTACATGAAATCTTATACCTTGGCATTCTTCCCTCTTTAGCTCCCTTTCTCCTTGGGTAGGAAGGGCAGGTTATACGGAGAAATCCCTATATTTTGTGGTTTGTTATTTTAGCTCACATCAGAATCATAATTTCACAGTTTTTATAGTTATTATCTACTCGTAGCAGATCTTCATTCATGTCAGCATATTGCAGCTATATAAAACTTGCAATCTTGCATTTTTAAAACACTAGTTCAGACCTGAGGGGGGAAAAGTCAATAAAATACTTTCTAGACAGTCTCAATATGCCTGTACTATTTTGGTCTTGCTGTTTTTTGGATAGGTTTATGAGCTCATTGGTACTCTGAGAGCTACAGGAAAAGAAACTTAAATGACTTCTATTGATGGTAGTTCCAAATCACCATGTTCATTCATGAAAAGACATATTTTAGGTTTAAGAAGATAGCACATGCATAAAGCATTGGTTGTGTTCCTTACCCCTACATCCTTGTTAAAAACAATAGCAAATAGTTCTGATGTCACATCCAATAGAGTCCTCAGAATATAACAAGTGGATAAATGACCATGCATTGTATAAACTAGTTAAGAGAAACAAAGTCAGGATAATATTTAGAAACTGAAAGGTTTATTAACAATTGCATCTGCTGCAAATAGTCCTACATTCTTAAGCCATATATCATTCAGGACGTAACTTCTTGAAAAAGGAACAGATTCAAAAAACTCAGAGTTGGAAAGGACTTTGGATATTACTTATCTGGACACTTTCACTTTAAAGTGTAGAAAATCAAGGCCCAGGGAGGTGGAATTACATGACCAAACTCAAATAGGGAATAATTGTTGTGGCCATAATTTGAACCCAGAACCTTGGTTTCAAGTCTAGCATTTCCCATTATGTTACCTTGCTTTTTTGACTCACCAAATTCCTATTCTATATCCTGTAAAGGAAATCTTGAGGCACATGGAAACAAAGACCAAGATTTTTAATTGCATATCTATTTTGAAATTTCATAGCTTGAAATATTATTATCATCCATATTAAACTGGAAAAGTAAAATAAGAGGATAAAAGAACGTGGTATCATAGACTTAGAGTTAGAAAGGAATTTAAATGTCAAGTAGTTCAAGGCTCTTATTTTAGAGGTGAAGAAAAATACTCAGAAAAACTTAGTAAGTTGCCTGAGTTTATACAGGAAATAATTTGGAAGGTCTGTGAGTAGAGCCAAGATGATGAAGAAAAAACAGAGACCTATTTAATCTCTCTCAAATTATCATCCAAACAACATTTTTTTCTGAATAATTCCTGATTATCTTTTCTTATACTCCAATAAATTTCCATTATAATCATGTCATAACTTACCCAGCCATTCCCTAGTTGATGAGCTTCCTCTAATTTTTCAATTCTTTGCCCCTACAAAAAAATCTGCTTTAAATATTTTTCTACATATAGGTCTTTTCCATTTTTATTTTTATTTTTTTAGAATACAAACTTAGCAAAAGTATTTCTGGGTCAAAGGGTATGTACTATTTTATAAGCCTTTGGACATAGATCCAAACTGTCCTCCAGAATGACTAAGTTCACGACTCCAACATTGCATTAAGATCTTAAGTTTTGCACATCTTCTCCATGTTTTGTTATTTTCCTTGCCTTTAATAATATCCCACCAGATAGGTGTATCTTGGAGTTGTTTTAATTTGCATTTCTGTAATTACTAGGGATTTAGAGCACTTTCTTCTATTTTTTTCATTGTCCTGTTTTTGCTTGTTTCTTGATGCCACAGGGAGTCATTAGCATTCACATACCAATTCTAATTTTTAAGACATTATATTCTTGAATGAGATTTGTAATTCCCTTTTTTATTTGGCCAATTCTGCCTTTTAAAAAGTTCTTTTCTTCAGAGCATGTTTGTACATATTTTTCCATTTGGCCAATTCTGCTTTTTAAAAAGTTCTTCTCTTCAGTGGATTTTTGTACCTCTTAATAATTGGTCTATTCTGTTTTTTAAGCTATTAATTTCTTTAGTATTTTGGGCCTCCTTTACCTTGCTATTGATCCTTTTATCATGATTTTCCTGTATCACTCTCATTTCTATTCCAATTTTTCTTCTAACTCTCTTATTTGCCTTTTAAAATCCTTTTTGAACTTCTCATTGAATTCTTTTTGGACTTGGGACCAATTCATATATTTTTCTTGGAGGCTCTTGATGTAGCAGTATTGACTTTGTAGTTTTCTGAGTTTGTGTTTTGGTCTTCCCTATCACCAAAATAACTTTCTATGGTTTTTTTTGTTGTTGTTTATTTTCCAGCCTTTTCTTTTCTTTTAACTTAAAAATAACCCTGTTAACATTGGGCTCTGTTCCTGTGATGAAGGGAGCAATGTTCCATTTTTGTAGCTGCTTTCAGAGCTCATTGTAGGGATCTATAGACTTTAAATTCTTTTAAGGTGTATAGTGTAAAGAGAGGTTTGCTTAAAACTCTCCTGGACCTATGCTTAGCTCTGTAAGTAACCACAATGACTCTTTTCCTACTTGGAACTGTGACCAGGGTCCCCCTCTTCCCTGTGGCCACAAATGCTGATGTGTACTAATACTTCTCCTCACCTCAAGATGATGATCCAGGATTGTGACTTGGACCTGTGTTTGGCAATGTGCTGAGTCTTGCACCCAGAGCCAGGAAAAAGACCCCTGCAATCTCCTTCAGAGCAGCTGTCCAATCCCCCTTACCATTGGTGGCTGAAAACTCTAGAAGTCTTTGTTGCTGATTCAGGCAACACCCACCCCCAATATCTGCTACTGGGCAGGGTCTGCCTATGTATGCTGCTTTATGTTCTACTTCTGCCACCTCCCCCATCCCATGTAATAGATCTTTTGTGCTGACTTTAGAGATTGTTTGGGGTTGAAAAATTATTTCACCCATTTTTTTGTGATTTATGCTGTTCTGTAATTCATTTTTAGGGATTATATCATATATCTGCCTGCAATAAACGAAATGATAGAGGCCGAAGCCAGACCAAAACATACTACATTTCATTTTCTTCATTGTTTTTTGTTTGGGTCTTTTCCACGAAAGGACTAATATAAAAAGATATTTTACATGATTTCACGTATAAAGTTCACATCACATTTCTTTTCCTATCAGAAAGGAGCAGGAGGGGGAAGAATTAGACATTTTATATATATAAAGAAAGAATGATATAAATTGTTTTTCTGTAATTGTGAAAAAAATCAATATTTTGAAAACCAGTAGGTGGGATGTCTCCAAAACTAAGCTCTCCACATTCCTAACCAGAGGCCTAATGAAATCTTTGATAAACCCATTTTTAATTCAACCATTCATGTCACAGTTTCTCTAGATCAGAGGTGGTAAACACAAAGGAGACCAACAATTTCCTGAGGATATTGGAGAACTAGGGTGAGATGTAATTATAAAGTATTTGACCAAATAAATAAAAATACAATAGAACATAGACAATGTTAGCATGTGTTTATTTTAAGTTAATAAACCACCCACAAGTATATCTAGTTATAGTTTAGTGGTCCCAGCTGAATTTTATATAACTGCTCTTGATCCTGCCTGCCAAGCTTTCTTTCATTCCTTCAAAATTTCAAGCCCAAAATGACTGTTTCTAACATTTGCCCTCTCTTTTCTCCCCCTACACATTCAATGTACCTCATAATTTCTTCAGGGAAGGGTTGTATGGGAGATAATTGGGATGAATATGTATACTTCTTTGACCTCTGAGACTTTTGTGAAGATATTCAATATTGTAATGACATTCAGTGGTTGAGTAATCAACTAGTATATTGGAATACCTGCTAGAAGGTAACTGTTAGATTGATTTAAGGACTTGACAGATTAGGATAACTTACTAGAAACTAAAGGTGAACAATTCCTATTTAAGAAATTTCTCTTAGTGAAACAAGTAACTGGTAAAAAATATCTTTCTAGCAAGTTTCTCATTTTAATGATATATATGGAATTGAATCAAATTTAAATGAGTAACGGCTATTACCCAATAAATAAAACCAACAGTTTTCAAAATAAAAAAGTCAAGCTATCAAGTAACCCTATGAAAAACTGTTCTTATCATCACTAATAATTTGAGAACTGCAACTCTGTACTTCAACTTCAAATCATTGTATTGAGAATATAGAAAAATAACAAAAAGCTATGGGAAAACATATCAAATTTTGTGTGAATGTATGTATATATATATATATACATATATATATATACATATATATATGTGTGTGTGTGTGT
>NW_025352184.1:0-6971 GCF_016433145.1 Gracilinanus agilis
AAAAAAAAAGGTAATATGAAGTAATGTTCAAAAGGTAACATGGCACCAAGTTATAGTGGGGCAACAAATGCCAGGCAAAGGAGTTTAAAATTTATTCCTTGGACAATAGAGAACGACATGAAAAGACTCATGCAAATAACTGGATTAACCTACTTCAGAAGAAAAAGTTAGGATGTCTAAATTTTTTTAATTTAAATTATTTTTTATAATTTGTAAATAATTTTAATATTTTAAAAATAATATCTTAATTAATTTAATATCTTGTATAACAATATTCCAGGCTAGGGCCCATGTTTTCCATTTATGTTGAGGACATGGCCAAGGAGAAAATTCCTCAGACTTCATTTCCTGTGATGCTTACAAGGTAGAGAACATTACTCATTAGGAGAAATTCCCAAAAGAATGTGTGTCTGGCCACTAGGCAGCTATATCGTTTGAGCTATGATTTGAGGGAATTCTAAAAGGATTGAGAAAAAAAAATAGCTAGTATTTATACAGCGCATTAAAGTTTGTAAAATTCTTTACAAATGTCTCATCTGATCCCTTCAATAAACTCTGGCACGTAGGTGCTATTATTGTCCACATTTTGCAGATTAGAGAATTGAAGCAGAGTTTAAGCTCAGAGTCATACAGTTAAGAAATTTCTGAGGGCAGATTTGAACTTGGGTCTTCCTAATCACTGGCTCAGCATTCTATCCAATGTGCTGCTTTAGCTGTCTCTAGGAAAGAAAAGGGGATATTTCATGAAAGAACAACAGAAGTTTTATTTTTAAAACAGTTATAAGAGCAAAAAGAAATGGAAAGATAAACTGTGAGTTGTGGTCAGAATGAGAAGACAGAAAAGAACATTTCTGTCACGGTATTGCCATAGTTTTCCTGGCCCCAAGGGTACTCCTGGTAGATTCCTGCTGCCTCTAGAACCAAACTGAAATTTCTGCAGAATGCAGTATGCCCTGAAAAATTTACACAGAATCCAAGAGGCAGGGAGTTCTGAAGCCATTGTGTATGTCACAGTACTTGGGGTGTTTGTGAGTATTAATAGAGTATTAGATTTTGTCCCCTTGGAGCCTGTAGGAGGTTAGTTATACATTTGAGTATGGAGAAAGAGAGGATTCTTCTACTTGATTCTCTCTTATTATTTACAATGTTTGTGGATGATGGTGGTCTCTAAATAGAAGATGTTGCCATCAGTGGAATTAAGCTACAAAATTGTTCACAATGAATCTTGGGAAAGCACAAAAAGACTCAGAGTCAGACTTCTCCAAGACTTTAGGCTTCCATTATTACGGCATTTTTGTAATACACACAAGTTCCAAACACAAAGCAAATATACAATGAATACTTTTTTACTAATCTTTGCCTTAAAGCAAGTCTTACAACACCTCTTATTTTTTTAATTACTGTATTCACTTCAAAGAAGTAAAATGCTTTTCTTTTTCAAATGTTACATACTTAAGATATTTAACTAATTTAGATTGGCTTCTTCCTGATACCATTTCTACCTTAGTCTTATCATAGGAAAATTTTTCTGTTTTGGCTCCATCACTGCCATTTGCTTGAGGAAGCGAGCAACATCACTATTTTTGCAGAATTTAACTAAGATGTCAAACTTTAGCTCAGCTTTATTACCTCTCTTCATTTAAGATGAGCATGTTAAATAACTAGTTCTGGAGTTTTTTCATAGTTCTGGTTAGTTTGTAAATTCCAGCTTTATCCTTAGTATTTACTGGCTAGTTTATTATAATTTTACCTGATGCAGATTTCCCCCTTCAACTGTCTATTCTTTGATGTGTAAATCTTCCCCTTCTCCTTTTATCCTCTGTAAAATTCCATTATATCTGTCCTGCTGGTAAAGCTATGTTTCAATAAATTTCAGTTTTATGCAGCTAGCGGCCTATTTTTTATATACTTTTATATATTGTAATATATATTATACTTTTATGTACTTTCATAGAGGCCAATCTGTGTTCTGAGCATATAATAAATCAGTTATTAAAATGTTTCTGCATATTTTAAATATGAGTGGCAGCAGTATCTCTCAGAGAATCCTTGGACAATTTTTTAATGTCACTCTCAATCTATAAGGTTTTACTACATTGAATGAAAGTATTACTCTCCCATTAGAGAGTAGACCAAACATAGTAGTTTCAAGTCATCAGCTGTTTAGTAGACAAGCCTTATCATTTGAGTAAAGTGTTTAATAGATAATTAAGACACATTTAATAAATGCTACACAATAAGGATAATTGACAGTGGCCCATGGGAAAGCGCTTTGATCTTTTGCCCCTTCCCTTTGATGAGAAGGAATACTTTATAATCAAAAGCAAAACCAGCATTTCTTTGATCTCTTACTCTACTGTGGCCCTACTGGTTTCAGATTCCCTGATCATTTGTTGTTGTCTTAGATAGTAGTGGTGGTGAAAAGTTGTCTCATATTATAACTTGAAAGGAACTCTCAGGTTTATAAGGATGAAGACAGTTATATGAAATAGCACTCAGTGGAAAGTCAGGTTAATTACTCCATGGCAATACCCAGTTGGTAATAGGCAATGGGATGTAGAGAATTTGGAGCAAAGGGACCTGGGTTCCAATTCCAGCTCTACTATTTACCAGCTAGATCACTTTGGGCGAGAAATTTTGCTCATTCTCCAGCTTTGAGGGCACTAAACAGAACTTCTCCCCTGCTGGTGCCTGAAACTACCTCTTGTGACCCTACTTGAGGAGTTAGACTCTTCATTCTTTTCCTGACACTAATCCTGGTGCCAGTTCTGGTCCTGGTTCTGGCGTTAGTCCTAATCCTAATTTTGGCCAGCCTGGACTTCAGATTAGTCCACATTTATATAAGGACATGTGCTATTTTGTTCTGTTTTGTGGTTTGTTTGGGGTTTTTTTCCATCAGAAAACCCGAGTTCTAATCCTGTTTTTCTGCCAGATATTAACCCAAGTAAATATTTTAACTTCCCTAGACCTATTTCCTTCTCTATAAAATAAAGAAATGAGATGAGATGCCCCTGAGTTTCTTTCCAGCTCCAAATCTATGATTCTATGATAATTTGATTCAGAAGCAGTGGGTAATGTGGCAGATGGTTACAGATTCAGTTTAAGAAAAACATCCAGGGGCCACTAGGTGACTCAGGGAATTGAGATCCAGAACTGGGTTCAAACTTGATGTCAGATACTTCCATAAGAGTCCTTATGGCTCTTCTGCCTTGGAACCAATACACAGTATTAAATCTAAGTCAGAAGGTAAGGATTTTTTATTTAAATGTTCAAAAAAAAAAAACCTGTTTCAGAACCAATTCCAAAGCAAAAGAGTAGTGACGGCTAAGCAATGGAGGTTAAATGACTTGCCCAAGGTCAGACAGCTAGGAAGTGTCTGAGCCTAGATTTGAACCCCTAAACCTTCTATCTCTAGGCCTGACTCTGTATCCACCTAGCTGCTCCACTTTAAGACTATTTAGAAAAAAAAACAACACACACACACACACACACACACACACACACACACACACACACACACACACACATATCAAGATGGGAGAAGGAGTGGGGAGAAGAGAATCCACTATAGAGATGACTTGCCCAAACAAGCACCATGGGGTACTTTTTTCCTTCTTTTATGCTTAACTAGAATAGCCAGGGTATCCCTGGGTTCTTTTGTTTTGCAAATTGATCTACAGTTACAAAGAGTTAGAAACCATCCAGTGATATCCTCTCTCCTCCTTAGAAAACAATAGAAATGAACCCAAGTTTGTATCAGGGTTTAGCAAACATTTATGGGATGAGCTGGTTACCTTCACTTTGACATGGAGACAAGATCTCAGACTTAAAACTGATAACATCACACTTATGGATCTCATGACCCCCCTCTGGGCTGCTCCAGTCTGTTTCATGGCCCCAAATGGCCCCAATGTCCCTTGCAAACAGATTGGTAATGCCATTGGTTGCAAGCACGTGCTGATGCTTCAGCACAGATTTATTTCTTCCCTAATGGAAAAAAAACAAAACTCAAGCATTTGCTTTGTTGAGTAAAAAGCACTTCACCCAAAAAAACCTTTATCACACAGCTGTGTGATATGGTGGCTAGATGGCGCAGTCAAAGTGTTGGACTGTTCCAGAACTGACCTTAGTTCTTGTCTTGAATTCTTACTAGCTATGTGAACCTGGGCAAGCGGATTACTCTCTTAGCTGGTTTCCTCATCTTTAAAATGGGGCTAATAATAGCAGCTACTTCACAGGATGGTTGTAAGAATAAAATGAGATCCTCACAATAAATAGAATTGGGGCCCTGGTTGTTAGATTTGATGTAATGTGGCTTTTTGAGTCATCAAGTGTGGAAAAAGACATGACCGCAAATTTTCATGACTTATTTGAAAAGGTCATTGTTCTCTGAAGGATTCTGTTAATTATACGAAATCATTTAAAGTTTAAAATGTTTCTATTTCAATAGCACCCCAACCTAGCCTATTGGTAAAAATTTCCATGGTATATCTAAGCTTTCTTATTTTTCCATAGTTTCTGCTTTTATTTTTATGTAGGACCAAGTATATTAAAACAGAGCAGCTAGGGCAACTATGTGGCACAACAGATAAAGTGCTTGACCTGCCATCTGGAAAGCTTGTCTTCCTGAGTTTTCCTAGCTTGTGTGACCCTGGACAAGTCACTTAACCCTGTTTGCCTCAGTTTCCTCATCTGTAAAATGAGCTGGAGAAGGAAATGGCAAATCACTCCACTATTTTTGCCAAGAAAACCCCAAATATGGAGTCACAAAGAATCAGAAACGATTGAAATTACTGAACAACAACAAATATCAAAACAGAGAAAATATCCATTTTCAATCTGATGAAGACACAATTTATAATAAAAACAAATTCAGGGGACCTCAGAACTGAAATCAACTTTGGAAATAATCTAATCCAACCTTCTCATTTTCCCCATGAGAAACCTAAGGCCCATGGAGGGCTAAGTTGGCCAACTTATCCAGCACAAGTAGCAGAAGTGGAAGTCAAACACAAGTTCTCTGATGCTCCATCCAATGATTTTCCCCCTTAGAGTATGCACCTTTCATTCTGAAAATTATCTGAATGACTCATTATAATTTTTTAAAAATTTTTTCTCCATTGAAGCAGTTTTTTACAACCTTGTTTGTGATCATGACTGTCATGGTATTCCCTCTCTATCCTCTATGCTTTTTTCAGCTTTTCCCCCTCTTGCTTTTTAGGGAAGATGTTACATCTGCCAGTCTAATTAGATTGTAATTAGAAGAAATAAGGATTATGGCACATGCTTTCTCTCCTTTTTTTCCCTACTCAACATATTTTCCATGTAAATATCTTCTCAGTAGTAATAATGTTTTTAAACAGTAAGAATCTTCTTTCACTGTAAAGAAATATGACTCTATACTGGTCACTAAGAATGGCAGCTTTACTCACCAGCTGAACGTAATTAGGCAGTGTAGCCATGGGGAAAGAAATCAGGTAGCATACCTAAAAGAAATGAATACCCAAAATAACAAATAGAGCATTTGAATTGGCTGCACCGAGATTCTCAGGTCCTGCAAAAGGAGACAAATTTAATGCCCTTTTCACAACAATACCAAAAGGGATATAGTTCTATTCTTTGGGGAGCTTAGAATAAAAATAAAATAAAAAGCTGACATTTGTATAGCAGGCTGTGGTTTGTTTGCTGCATATATTTGTGTTTCCATGTAGACAACATGATATTTGCTCACTTTAGTCACATGGGAAAAGTAGAAGAGGGTAGTTCAAGGTTGTCAGTGATGCTTAGGTATGACTATGGTAAAGTCCAGTTAAGAATACTACCCATTTGTGGCAGAGAATTGGAAATCCATCGATTGGGGAATGGCTGAATGAATTGTGACATATTCTGGTGATGGAATACTAACTATGGTGTTGTAAGGAATGATGAACAGGATGATTTCAGAAAAAGCTGGAAAGACCTTCATGAACTGATGCAGAGTGAAATAAGCAGGACCAGGAGAACATTGTATGCAGTAACAGCAATATTGTGGAATGATCAACTGTGATAGACTTAACTCCCATCAGCAATACAGTGATCCAGGACAGTTCTGAGGGACTTAGGACAAAGAATGCTCTCCACCTCCAGAGAAAGAACTCTTGGAGTCAGAAATACAGATCAAAGCTTAGGATTTTTAATTTGTTTATTTGAGTTTATGTTTTGGGGTTTGCATCTTATAAGTACTCACAAAAATGAACGGTGAAAAAAATCTGAAAAAAAAAAAAAGAACACAACCCATTTGTAATTTTATGAACAGGTAGACCGAGACCAAGAACATTCCAAATTCTTAAATCCCAACTTGGAAGTGATTTTTGAAGCCATCTAGTTCAGTTCCCTTTTTTTATCAATAGGGAACTAAGGCCTAGAAAGATTAAGTGATTTGCCTGCAATCAAACGAATAATCAGTGAGAGGAAGTTAGAAAGTCTCCAGTGTATAAGGTGGACTTAATATAGTGAACTTTTGGGAGGATGTAGATTAGAAACACATAGGATGGGCAGGCATAATTTTGATTTACATCCTTAAAAGGAACTCTCAATTTATGAAATCATTGATCTGGAAGACCCATAGGTCTTCCAGAATGAAATGCATTTAGAGATTGATATGTAATCTGTCCATGCCACAGGAAAAGCATGTTGGAAAATATTGATTAATAGAATTAGACATAGGTATGAGTTGGGAGCTAATTTTATTAGCATAACCTATGGAATTTAAATTAAGTGGTGTGGGGCTAATTGTAGATCTTTGAGGTTGGAAATATTTTTCTTTCCATGAAAGCATGGAATCATGTCCTTTTGTAAAATATGTTCTCCTCTCATCATGTGGCATGGGGAACTAAGACTGAGTTCCAAACCTCACACTGCCTAACTATAGGTGGGGTTTTGGTTTTATTTATTACTAGAGATAGATTATTACTAGAGATAGATAGATAGAT
>NW_025352185.1:0-6940 GCF_016433145.1 Gracilinanus agilis
GAGGGAGAGAGAGAGAGTAGAGCAAAGGGAAGGGGAGGAAGGGAGAAGAGAGATCATGTTTTTTGAGAGGGAGGAGAAGGAAGAGGAGAGGATAAGAGACAGAGGGAGGGAGAGGGAGGGGGAAGGGAAAGGGAGAGACAGACAGACAGAGAGACAAAGAGAAAAGAAGAGAGAGAAAGAATGGAGAGATCATGGAGGGAGGGAGAGAGAAAGAGAGAGAGCGCCAGTGTTCATCTAAAAGTCAATAGCACTAACCCAAAGATAACTCCTGAAAGAAAATGATAGTTGTCAAGATGACCCTTTGAACTAGGTTTTGAAAAGCAAATCAACTCAATCATCCTATCTGTGCTCAAAGCACATCACTACACCTTGGCTGGTCTAGTAGAATTAGCATAGTGTAGTGAAGGGTATGAGCATTTATTAAATACCTAAGATGTGCCAGGCACTGTGCTAAGAAATTTTGTAAATATTAGCTCATTTACTCCTCACAACAATCTTGTGAGATCCTTTGCTGTTATTATCCCCATTTTACACTTGAGGAAACTGAGACAGGCAGTGAGCAAGTGGCTTGCCCATCACACAGCTAGCAAGTGTCTGAGGCCACATCTGAACTCAGGACTTCCTGACTATAAGTCCAGCATGCTATTCATTGAGCCACCTTGCTGCCAATGTAGTGGAAAGAATGCTTGTCTTGAATCTGAAGCCCTGGATTCAAACCACTCCCTGGCTGTGTAATCTTAGGCCAAATCATGTTTCCTCTTGAGTTTTAAAATGGATAATGCTTATATGATGCCCCTCATATAGTTCTTGTAAGGAGAATCCATCTAAGAGTGGTATAAATGTGAAGTAGATGAGGTAAGGGAGTTCGAATTACCTTCTTCCATTGCTTTAATTTTAAAATTAATTTCATGGGCCATATTCTCAGATCTTTGTCAGGTCTCTAATGCAATTGTCAAGTAATAATATATATATATATTTTAAATTAATTCATTACATTAATTAATTTAGAATATTTTCCCATGGTTACATGATTCATGTTCTTTCCCTCCCCTCCTCCCAGAGCCAATGCACAATTCCAATGGATTTTACATGTATCATTGTTTGAAACCTAATCATCTTTGTACCCTCATGGTGGTCTAGCCTACCACCCTGCATATAATTTATGAATGAATGAAAGTAGAATACGAAATTCAAAAATGTACTATTGTTATTTTTAAAAACCGGTGCCTTCCATTTTAGAATCAATATCAAAGCAGAACAGAGGTGAGGGTTAGGCAATGCGGGTTAAATGACTTGTTAAGAGTCAAGAAGTATCTGAGGCCATATTTCAACCCAAGATCTCCCATTTTCACGTCTGGCTCTCTCTCCAATGAGCCACCCAGCTGCCCCCTCAAGAACATATTATTAAAGATAATTTGTAAACCATTAGAAAGGGGAATGGTGATAACTTGGCATGCTTTCAGCTGACTCATTTCCTTTTTACGGCAAGGTTATGACATTAAATTGATGAGGAAGAATGCTGTAGATAGAGAATGCCTGAATTTTAGCAAAGATTTGACAACCTCTCCTATATTGTCCCAATGGAAATGATGGTGGGTAGAAGCTAGAGGATGCTCTCATTATTTGGATCTGAAACTGAATAGCTGGAGTCAAGGAGCAGTCATTCATAGACAGACCTTAACATGGAGGAAGGTCTCTAGGGCTACTCTCTAGGAGCTTGTTGTTGGCTCTAAACTGTTCTCAATGTGTTTATCTGAGACAAAAGTGAAAGCAAACATGGTGTGCCCATCAAATACGCTGATGATACCCAGCTGGGAGGGATAGCAAACACACTGAATGACAAGGCAAGCATCCAAAAATATCTCAGTAGGCTAATGGGATGAGTCAAGTGTAGGATGCTTCAAAGTCATAGTGTAGTTTTTGGGTTTAATGGCTTAAAATTGCACTGACTTTGGGGCAGCTAGGTTGCTCAGTAGATTGAAACCCAGGTCCGGAGATAAAAGGTCCTAGGTTCAAATCTGGCCTCAGACACTTCCTAGCTGTGTGACCTTGGGCAAATCACTTATAATCTCCATTTCCAAGTCCTTACCATTCTTCTGCCTTGGAACCAATACATAGTATTGATTTGAAGACAGAGGGTAAAGTTTTGTTTTTTTACTGCACCAAATTTTGGGACATCCTGTATAATAAAATGAAACAAAAGAGAAAAATGTAAAGTCTTATATTTATGCTTCAAAAATCAATTGCAATATCAATAATATGGAAATAGGTCTTGATCAATGACACATGTAAAACCCAATGGAATTGCACATTGGCTATGGGAGGGGGATGGAAGGAGGGAAGGGAAAGAACATGAATCATGGAACCATGGAAAAATTTTCTTAATTAATCAATAAAAAAATTAAAACAAAATAAATCAATTGTGAAGTAGAAGGTGAAGGAGGCTAGTTAGACAATGCTTCTTATGAATAAAAATTCTAGGTGGTTTTAGCAGATTCCATATGAATCTGTAGTGATATAACTGTCCAAATCTAAAAGGATCTTTGATTTCAGAGAGACATAGTGTCTAGACCCTCTGATGATAACTTTGCTCTGGTCTGCAAACTACCTTTACAATAATGTATTTAGTTTTGGGTACCATGTTTTAGGAATGATTATTGAAAATGGGAGTAGGACCAGACATGAGTAACCAGGATGGTTAGAAGATTTGAAACTATGCTCTTGAAGATTGCTTAGAGGAATTAGGGATATTTGCCCTCAAGAACACTCAGGGGGACATGGAAGCTGCCTTCAAGTGTCTGAAGGGCTGTATTTGGAAGTTATTAGACTTGTTTTCCTTGGATCCAGAGGGTAAGATTGAGACAAATGTGTGGACGTTGCAAAAATCCAGAATTTTGTCAGAAAAATTCTTCAAATAAATAGAGCTGTCCAAAATCATCATAGGCTTCCTTGTGCTACTTTCCCTGGAAGATTTCAACTGGAGGCTTGATGATTCTTTGGGGATGTCATAAAAGAAATTACTGAACAGGTACAAGCTGGACTCTATGAGCTCTGGGGTGCCTTCCAGCACAGAGAATCTGTGAGTCAAATATGTTTGGAGAGATTCCACTAACTAAGTAGGGCAAATTCCTATAATGTTCACAAGGGCAACAGATCCTTCTTCATGCCTACCTTCTCTTCTCCTTCCCTAGAAAACCACAGGAAAGGGAAAGTTACCTCACAAGTCACAAGGGAAATTCTTGTTCTTTGAAGACAAGTCAAAGGGGGATAGGGACAAATCAGAAAAAGAAATGTAAAGTTAATACCATTGCCCACATCCTTATTACCAGAATGATTAGTTGAACTCTCTTTGAAGATACGTGAAGCAGGAATCTCAGTTAATTCAGACTTCAGTTCTTGGTAGTCTAGCTTCTGCACACCCCATTTAGAAACTGTAATGAAATAATGAGATAAATGAAGCCATGAAGAGAGACATAGATATGGATATACAACTAAAATATAAATTAAATTGTTCAAACAGGCTTTCCATTTAATTCAAACAATATTTATTTTTAAAAGTAATTTTATTGGTATCTTTTTTTTCTTAACAACACCTATGTTTTACAATACAACCTTCCCCTTCTCTCCCAGAGAACCAGCTTTGGAAACAAAGAATTAAAAAAAGAAAAAAAAATTAGTTCATAAAAACCAACCAATACAGCTAAAGAAGCATTTACCTGCAGTGTTCCATGCCCATAGTTTCCCACCTCTGAAGATATCTTCTCCTTGTTTTTATTACAACAAACTTAATCCTTATAATTTCCCAGCATTCAGTTTGAATTATTTTATTTTCATATGCACTTGTTAAACACCTTCCTTTCCTTTAAGAAGCCTACATTTTATAGAGGTAGCTAGTATGTATTTGTATTAGTAAATACAAAATAAGTACATGTAAAAGAGAAAAGATACAAGATAATTTGGGGGGAAGAAGCACCAGAAACTGGGAATTAGGAAAGGCATAATGGAGATGGGGAGAGATAAATGATTAACAGAGATGCTTTATTAGTAGGTTAATTTTAATTTCAGGGATATGGAATCTATGGTGAGCCCTGGACTTGGAGTCAGAAAGACTCTAATGCCCCAGACACTCCCTAGCTGCAGGACCCTGGGGAAGTCATGCTCTCTGAGCCTCAATTTCCTCATCAATGAAATGGAGATCATAAGAATATATACCTCAGAGGATCATGTGAAGCTCATATCAAATGAGATAAGGTATTAAAAGTCCAAAGAGCTATGTAAATGCAAGTTATCATTATCATCATCACCTTCACTTCTATTATTAGCTAAAGTTTCATCTAACTATTGAAATGCAAGTGTCCCGGGAGCAGTAACAGCACCACCACCATCACCACCACCAACCACCAAAACAACAATCATGTGCCAGGCCCTGGGCTAAGTCCTTTATAATTATTATTTCAATCATCTTCACAATGACCTTAGGAAGTAGGTGCTGTTATTGTCCCCACTTTACAGATAAGGAATGGAGGCAAATAAAGGTGAAGTGATATTCCTGGGGTGACATAGTTAGTGGACTGAGGCTGGATTTGAATTTGGGTCTTCCTGACTCCAAGCCTGGTTCTTTACCCACTGCACCATCTGGCTACCCTTCAGGGTTAGTGGATTTATTCGATTCTTTTCTGAGAACTGTTCTGATAGGCAGGTGAGTGGAGAGAATATGGAGTTGCAGAATTTCTGACGGAAAATAGGGGAGATATGGTGCAAAAAGGGGAAGCCACAGTAACCAAAGACAATATTAGGCAATTTCATATATTTTTTTTTTTGTCTAAAGTCAATCCTGCTACAAATTATCCCAGATCCCTGTTTTTGCTTGGGAATCTCTTCATATATGATCCTTGGATGCAAAAGCAAGAATAGGTCACCCTAGTCAATATATTCCTCTGTCTGAGTTCCCCAGTTGGTTCCATTTTTTTTTCCAGATTGGTTGTGACAGACAACAAGGACTTGTATCACCTTCTTCACAGTCCTAAGCATCTTAGCAACGTAGCAAGGAAAAATAAGTATCACAGAGCAAGCGAGGGATTAATGAAGGTGCAAAATCTGAGTTGTCCCATTCGACAAGGCTTTTCCTGCCTTCCCCCCCCCCCCCCATTGCTCAACCTCTCTAAATTGCTAAACCATCCTGGATGTTATTATGAATGTTAGCTTTCAGCACCATCCAAGAGGACCATTTTTCACTCTTACCTATGCTGTCTTACAAAATTAAGATGTAGCCTTTAAGGAAGGACCTGGCAACTGTTGGCACATGTGGTAATGAGAGGCAAGTGTGGACATTCGTTGCCTAATTTACTGTCTCTGGCCCTGATCCTAGTCTTCCCCCACACACCCCCACCTTCTGACTCAGTGTTGATGCAGCTGTTGGCCTTGACGTAGTCTGATCCTGTAATAAGTGGCAGAAATTTCCATTGGTATCCAGCGCCCTGGTACATACTGCAATAGGGTGTGATGGGTAGGCATAGGAAACTAAGGCATCTCATGGCCAAAGTCCCAATCAATCAATATGCATTTTATTAAGTACCTATATGCACTAGGGTCTGGGGATATGACAAAATGAAATCATTTTTGTTCTTAAGGACCTTAAAGTCTCCTGGGGAAGGCAATACCTACCTACACAATACAGATTTAGAGGAAAAAACACCAGCAACTGGGAGAATAAAGAAAATATTTCATGTGAAAGATGCCTCTTGAAAATAGTTTTGAAGGAAACAAGAGATTCTAAGAGGCAGAAACAGACAGCTAGGTGGCACAATGAATAGAGTACTGGGTCTGGAGTCAGGAAAACCCAAGTTCAAATCTATCTAGTCTCAGACACTTACTAGTTATATGACTCCAGTTGAGTCACTTAACCCTATTTGCCTCAGTTTCCTCATTTATAAAATGATCTGGAGAAAAAAATGGCAAATTACTCCAGTATCTTTGCCAAGAAAACCCCAAAAGGAGTCATGAAGAGTCAGGTCTGACTGAAAACAACTAAATGGCAACAAGAAGAGGCAGAAATAAGGAGGGAATATATTCTAAAGATGGGGGACTGCCAATACAAAAATATACAGACAGGAAATGGAGTATCATCTGTGAGGAACAGCTAGAAGGCCAATTTAGCTGGAATATAGATCAGAGGAAGGAATGTAATAGGTAATGATGTTGGAAAGATTGGATTCCCCATGCCAAAAGATGTGGAGCACTCCCCATCTTTATCACACATCCCCAGGAAATCTTAGGAAGTGCTACTTACAGAACTCATAAAGAAATGGATTTGAATGAAGGATGTTGGAGCATTGGTACCCCTCTATGAGTGGGTCTCTGGTTGTCCACTTACACCACCCTTTTCTTTAGACATAGGAAAAAGCAATGGATGATCCAGCACACTTTATTGAGATGTGAGACAGTCCCAACTAGGTAAGTCATGAAACACAAATCTCTATGAAGGCCCACGGTACCTTTGCTACTTTCTATTTTAGTTCTCTGGAGCTAGCTGAGACCTTCAGTTCACTGGTCCATTACCCGCCATATTTCTCTGCGCACTCACTGCAATCCTAGCTTAGCACTGCCTACCCAACATGCCAACTTCCTTAAAGGCTTAAGTTACGTTTTAAGGAGGAGAAAAGAGGGAAAGTCAAGAAATGATTACATTTTAGATATACAGGACCATATGTTGCCGTGCCCTAGGCAAAATTTGCACTCGATGGCCCCTCCATGTCTGTTCATCAAAAGACTTTGAATCTTTACTTTAGCAGAGATTATTTTACATTTTAGTTCAGTATTATTTTAATCACTGAGCATCAAATATTAATACAATAAAAATGTAATTAGTTACAATGGATTTAAGTTAGTTTTAACATATATATGTTATAAACTTTTCCTTCCTTCCTTCCTTCCTTCCTTC
>NW_025352186.1:0-10323 GCF_016433145.1 Gracilinanus agilis
GAAGGCACTGATGGCTCCATAATCCTGTCGGATGTGAACAAATGCTCTTAGTACTAAGAATCGATCACCATCAGGTCATTGCTAAGGACTAGCCACGTTTGACCCAGATGAAAACTGAGGCCCAGCACGGAGACCAGAACAGAGACCAGTGGAGGTTGGGGGAGGGGAGGCGGCCTGTGAGGCCCAAGTACCCAGAGCCCCTGGCTGTGGCCCCAGCCGAGAGTCCTCCTCCATCACGGGAATCCGTGGTCTACTTGTAAGGAGGGTGAGACGGAGTTCTTAATGAATCCTCTCCCCCCCCCCCCCCCCGCCCGGGCTTTTCCTGTATCCAGTGTGATGGGGGGGGGGGAGAGGGGGCAGGGAAGTAAGAAAGCCAGCTGGAGGCACCAGGGGGCCTGCCCTTGGGGACTCTGGGGGGCTGGGTGTGGAAGAGCCGCGGCGTGAGCCCATTCCAGACAGGCCCAGCTCTCTTCAAAGTGTGTGTGTGTGTGTGTGTGTGTGCGTTTGTATTTCTGCAGATCTAAATCGATCGCTTGGAGCACCCGCGAGGCCCGAACGGACGGCATCGATCTGCAGAAAGGTAGGTTATCCTCTTGGTGCTCCTTCCCGTCCCTGGGCTTTAGCCTTCTTTGGAACACATTTGTTCTAAGGACTCTTCCACAGTCCTACGAGCCTGTGTCATCTCAACAGTGCCTGTGAATCTGCTCTAAATCCCCCAGAAACCACTTCTCCTTAAAGACCTGGGCCCAATCGCTGCCCTTCTCCAGGGCTGCTGGAGGGTGCGCCATGATGCCTTCCTTCTACCCTTGCTAGTCAGGAAACAGGAGGAGTGGAAGGGATTTTGCTTCAGGCCTCCTCCTGGCCTGTTTTTAACAAAACAAGCCGGCCAGTGCAGGTCTAGGAGACTCACACGTACTGGTTAAGGCTGCCCGCTTTGCCTGCTGAAAGTGACCCAGGACCACACAGCCACAACTTGAACCCAGGGCCTCTGGCCTCTCACAGACGGAACCCCAAGGCGTCGGAGGGGTGGACTGGGGAAGAGTCCCGCCAGCCTGGGAAAGCATTCCAGGTCTGGGACACAGAGACCGGAGATGGGCCTCGGAACAAAAGGCAGATGGCGAAGGGAAGAACTGCCTCTAAGTGCCCAAGACACGGCTCGATGCTTCCCCTGGCGCTTCCTGAGGGCCACGGTCACAGGGGAGAAGCTCGAGGCGGGGAGACTGGTGGGTTAGGAGGCTATCACGGTTCTCCCAGTTAAAGAAGATACGGTGTTGGCCGTGTTAGCGGAGGGAGAATCGCCATGTGGTGAGACGTGAGAGGAAGGGAGGGCTAGAGTCTGATTTCAAGGTGGTGAAGCCTCACCGGCGGCTAGGCCGGGGGGGGGGGGGGGGAGGTAATGATCTCTGTTTGGGATGCTGAGGAGAGGCCACAGGCCCAGCCTCAGAAGCCAAGCCAGAGTTTATGAAGTAATCAGCGTGTGTAGGCCATGTGAGGGCTCAAAGATGCTCCCCCAGTCCTGAAGGATGAGCCGTCTGCCACCCACCCTTTCCCCCGACCCAGAGCAGTGAGGCCTATAGACTGAAGTCCCTGAGGTCAAGGGAGGAGCCCAAGCAAGAGCTCAGACCTCCAAAGCTGCCACGTGCAGAAACGCATCCTCGGTGCCAAGCACTCTCCTAGGCCCGCTCTTCTGTGGTCCCTGGGAGCTTGCTCGGTTGGAACAATTTGACAGCAGGGGAAACAGAGGCTTGGGGAGTCCAGGGCTGGCAGGTGGCCAACTCACTGGCAGGAGCCCAAGAACTTTGGGTCAGAAAGGATCCCAGAAGGTGGCTAGGCCACAACTTCTGACTTGCGCATGGAGAAAAATGGGGCCCCAGAGAGTCCAAGGGAATTGCTGAAGCTCCTATGCCGAAGGCCTGGGGCCATGAGGGGTCTCCAGGAAGACTTTTAGATCAGATCGGATTGGACTCCAGGCTGAGGAGGTCCTGGGCCCAAGGGTGGAGCTGACGCAGGGCGTGTTTTCCCCGGATATCACCCATTTCCGCTGCTATTCACGTCACAAGTCCAGAAATAGGGGGCCCAGGCTGCCGGGCAGGCCCCGCCGGTTCTCAGAACGAAACCCTGGGGTGGCGTAGTCTTCCGTGTCGCCGGTGACGTGGCGGGAAGTCTGGGGGTGGCAGGGCCGCTCAGTCTGGCCATCTCCTCCATCACGCTGGTCTTCGGTGGAACCCAAATCTGGCAAGAAAGGCCGGCTCCCTAGGACAGGGTCAGAAACGGAAGGGCGAGTCCCCCTATTGCTCACCCCCAGAAGGCATCTCTGACAAAACAGAACACGGGGAACAAGACAGAAGGCTAGGGGCCCAAAACAAGTTCCGGTTGAGCCGGCCCTTCCCCACCAAAAGTGGCCGCGGGAGGGGACGAGCAGCACCCCGAACCTGGCACCTTCTCTCGTTTGAAGACGCGAGCGTTCCAGGGGGCTCCCGGGGTCTGAGGTGTCTTAATATTTGAGGTAGCAGAGTCGCATGTTCTAGGAATTCATGTCAGATTCTTAGATTCTCTGGTACGGCCACAGGACGGCGTGAGGCCGACGTGGTTGGGACGCAGAGGCTGAAACGATCAGAGACATCTCGAGTGAATTTGCCCACCCGGCGCCAGGGACGGAGCCACCGAGACCCCCGCCATGGGAGGGAGAGCTTGGTCAAGGCCACATAACGAGCCAATGGCAGAGCAGGAGCAGGAGCAGGGTTCTAACTGAAAATCTTGAGATTCACAGAATTTTCGAATCAAGGAATCTTAGAATTTGAAATTCATAGAATTAGATCTCCTTAGAATTGGAGACTCCCGGTGGTGACTTTTCCACTGCCCTCTTCATGCAAAAACCAGCAGCAGGCCACCACGCGGCTCTTTGAGCGAGGGCTTCTGGGTGCTCCCCTTCATTTCGATTTTCTCTAGCCAAGCTCAGCCTCTTTTCGCCAGCCCCGGGCCTCTGGAAAGTGATCGCACTGTTCTTTTAGTGAGGCCTTAAACCACCCGCTGGCTTCACGGCCTGCCCTTGGCTGTGTCCTGCCCTCTTTTCCCCAGTAGCCTCTCGGGTCTCTCAAGTCCCAATTCTGCCGAAGGGCGGAGAGAACGAGGACGGGAAACTTGTGCTAGGGGTACGGTGGGTCTGCTACTCCTGAGACTGAGGAACTAGAGAGTGCCCAAGGACTGCTCAAAGGAGGGCTCCTCATTCTTCCATCCTATACTCACTTCTCTGTCAGGAAGCCCATGGCTGGCTGGGGGCACCCAAGGCCCAGACAGTGCCTGAACCCAAGGACCATCTTCTCTCCCTCCAGACTGCCTGAAGACCAGCTTGATGCCCAACCACTCGAAGGCACACCAAATCCCAGCAGCCTCTTCTTCAGTGGCTTCCTCCAGCCTTGTGGCTCACATGAAGGACACCGAGCTGGTCACCAGAGGGGCCCTGGAATTTCCACGCTGGGAGGCTGCGCCTCCCCCTCGAGGGGGACCCACTGGGACGACTACCTTGCCACAACTTGCCTTGTCGCCACAGGTGGGCTAAGGCTAGAAATCAAGAAGCCGAGAGGGGTGGTGCCCTCCCTTTCCATTGAGGGAATCTTTACCCCTCTAGCTGAATCACTGGGGAGAAGAGAGCAGAGGAAGTGGTTTCTGGTCTCTCTGAAGGGGTGAGGGGGCGCCGTCTGTTTCTTATGCAGATCTCACCAGCAGGAGAAATTCCCCTCCAACTAGGGCACCTGCCTTCCCTTCTCCACCCCACCCCATCCCAACTCAGACCCCTATGGAGAGGGAGAGGAGGAGAGGCAGAGACAGACTCAATTTAGGTGGCCTCTGGGAGTCCCAGAATGCGTGGCTGCTGCCACATTTGAGGCGGGGAGAGGCCAAGCGACTCATCTCCAGTCCCAGTGGCTGAGCGATGGAGTGAAATTCCTCTTGGGTTAATAGCGAGCCCTTTGTCGCTTCTCTCTGGGTGGGGAAAGCCTTGCTGTCGTAGACATACCGGGACTTCTGGATTCCTCGGGCCTAAGAAAGGAGCGAACGGGAACTCGGGGTACTTGGCTAGGACCGTGAGCTTTCCCGGCCCGTGCCCGGCTGGGACCTTCCTGCTCCTCTTCGAGTTCGCACCTTCCACTCAGTCTTTCCTCTGTACCAGCCTCCCGTTTCCCTTTTCTCTGCTGGCCTTCCTTCCGCTCCCGCCTCTGCCCGCTCTCTGTCCTCTCTCCAGTTCCTCTTTCGTCCCGCTGTCACAATCATCTGGGGAATGTATAAGACCGGCCATGTCGCGGCCCCACTCGAAAACTCCCTCTGGCCCCCCTCCTCTTCCCCCCTCTGTCTGGGGGGCACCTCGGTTACTGGGCAGGAGGGGTGGGCTTGCTTCTGGCTTTCGCTCGGGACGGTCTCCGTCCGGCTTCAGGTGGGTACTGCTGGGCGTAACGGATCGAAAAGGAGACCTCGACTGAGCCTCAAAGCGTGTGCCCGCTAGTCCCGAACGCAGACCCCGAGGACGCAGTCAGTCGGGCCTTTCCGGAGCATGGTAGCAGCTGCAGTTTCTGAAACGGGGCCTTGCCTTCCTTCTGCTGCCATTGCCGCTATTCGTTTCATTACCGGACCGTCTCGGTCAGCCATTCCATACGATTGACCCAGTCGCCAGATAGCCAAGTGCCGGGGAAGCGATGGATTTAAGAGAGGGCAGGGAAAGAGTGTGACTTGGCCGCCGCCGGGAAGACACGATGCCCGGGGGGTAGAGGTGGGGGAGGGGGGCCCAATCAACGTTAAACTTGTCCCCTTCGCCCAGTGGAGGTCTGCCAGTCCGTAGGTCGGGAAGGGACGGGTTCTCAGGAGCTGGACGCCCACTGGCCAGCCGCGTCGTCGTTCCGTCACGAATGGCACGAGGCGGCTGCCGAAGA
Organism: Gracilinanus agilis; assembly: GCF_016433145.1. NCBI lineage: Eukaryota > Metazoa > Chordata > Mammalia > Didelphimorphia > Didelphidae > Gracilinanus > Gracilinanus agilis. The sequence goes on from NW_025352186.1 coordinate 4,923, forward strand.
AGTCCCTTGCCAATCCGAGACTCCATAATTCTGTTCGTAACCCTCCCCTCTCAGCTGCCGACAGGTCCCGTGGTGATGGTGGCCCCACCGAGTGGGCGTCTTAGCACATCGCCACACACCCAGGCCCTGCTTCAGGAAAAGCAGCATTTCGTACACCAGGTATGAGAGGGCCGTGCCCTGAGAGCCAACGCTGGCGAGACCAACCTTCTCCCGTGCTCATTTGGGGCCTCAAATGATGCTCTTAAGGATTTCCTTCCTCTTCTCCTCCCCTCCTCCATGACTCAGCTCACTTCCACTGAGGTCCTTGGCCGGCCCCCACTGGTACACATGACACCGCTGAGCACCCCGGCCCTGATCAGCCTGCCGTCACCCCCCGAAATCATCGCCTATAAGACCAGAACCTCCCAGCTGCACAGCCTTCCTCCTGGTAACAAGGCCCTTAGTCTAATGAGGCGGTCCTGCTCCCCTCCTCCGCCATCCAAAGCGGGGACTCCGATCCAGCTTCTCTCTATTTGACGCATATGGGGAAAATGAGTCCTGAGACGGGAAGGGATTGGGGAGGGGGTGGCACAGGGAAGGAAGCCCTGGCCAGCTCAGGCCTGAGCCCAGACTGCTTGGGTCTCTTGGATCAAGCTCCACCGTCCTCGGGAGTTCCATGTTCGGGAGAGAGGGAAGGCCTCTGAGGCCGAGCAGGTAGCCAAGGAAAGCTTCTCGGAGGCGGCAGGACTTGAGCTGGACTTGGCTCAGCCTGCTGCCAAGCCATTGTCCGATGTGACCGAAGTCCTCGTGTCCAGCCTCCCCCTGACCCAGTTGCTTTTCCCACATCTCTTCCTCCTCGCCTCTACAGGGATCAATCTCGCCAACTTTGAGTGGTCGCCCAAGGAGCCGGCCAACATGCTGACGACTTACCTCTGTGCCTTCCCCAGTGGGCCCAGCGCTGGGGATGCCTCCGCTTTCCGGCTTGGCCCCAAGAAGGAGAGGTCAGTGGCGTGGGGCCTCGAAAGGGAAGAACTAGAGAGTCTTGGCCAGAGGCGGCCTGGTGGCGTAGAGGGAGTCGGGGAGGCCTAGATTGCAGGATCGTCTCCAGGTGGGATTCTAACCTCTCGGGGCCCTGGAACAGTTTCTGCCTCACGTGGACGGACCCAAAGACTGGACCCGAGTGAAGGCAGCCCGGAGTGGGGGAAATCCAAGCAGTTTAAACTATCAGGCCAGGAAGGAGGAAGGGGCCTTCGAAGCTGCCCGTCTGGAATGGGGGCAGATCGGTGTTCAGAGAGGTTCAAGAATTTGACCCGTGGCTCCCTCTCCGTCTGTCCTCCCGCAGCATCCTCCAGACGTGCCCCCTGGACAGCTCCCAGAGCTGCTGGTGGCCCGGTTGTGAGAAGGTCTTCCTGGAACCAGGGGAGCTCGTGAAGTGAGTGCCCAGGCTCGTCCCGGCCCCGAGGGGGAGAGGGCTTCTGCGGCCAAGGCCACGGGAGCTCGAGTCACCCCGTTTCTCCTGCTTCCCTGCCCAGACACCTCCAAGAGGACCACCGCCTGGATGAGAAGGGGAAGGCCCAGTGTCTCATCCAGAAAGAGGTGGTACAGAATCTCGAGCAGAAGGTGAGAGAAGATGGGGCTTGAGGAGATTACAGAGGCAGCAGCTAGGCGGGCCTCCTGGGTGGAGAGAGAGCTCGGCAAGTCAGCCTGCCGCGCTCTTCCTCCTGAGGGCCATAGTGGCACCTCCTTCCCAGGACTGTCGTGAGGCTCAGATGAGATCATGTATGCCAAACGCAGTGTAGAGATGAGAGCGAGGGTTTGGGGGGACGAGTACCCCGAAGGAAGGACATAAGGCCGGAGAGGGAGGCCATTGGGATCCCCCCGGGCAGACGGATAGATAAGGGGTTCGGCCTTCGGTTCCATTCCTGCCTTCTGCCCGACTCATCCCGATCCTTCTCCCAGCTGTTCCTCGAGAAGGAGAAGCTGGGGGCCATGCAAGCCCACCTCTCCGGGAAGCTGGCACTGGTGAAGCCCCTGGCCGTGGTGAGTGTGATGGTTTTCCAGATGCCTCCCTGTAGGGCCACCACCTTCGAACCGGAGACTCTCCTGTGGTCTCGGAATGTTCAAAACCGAGAATTTTAGCATCGTCCAGACTTGTAGCCTTTGATTGCTCGACCCTCCGACTTAACCGGCCCAGAAGGCAGCAGGGAGGTGGGCCCTTGACAGAAGGCCTCTTAGAAACTGCATTCTTGAAGCAGAAGGTTGCTTGAAACTGGAGCATATTGGCCTGTGCAGCAACCCCCCATATACACAGCCAGGCCCCAGGTGGTCACTGAGCCTCCAGCTGAAGGCCTCAAGGGAGCTAGGCAGCCCCTTTCCATGTTTGGCCAACTGAGGGCGCAAGGGGAAGAGGGCTGGCTTTTCAGTTCAAATCCCAGCCTGGACGCCTTAGCCAAACCACTTTGCCTCAGTTCCCTCACCCACAGGGGAGACTCCTTCCATCGGGAAACTGAATAGCTTGATTCCCGCTTCTGGATCCCAGAAGGGCAGAACAAGCCCAATCCCTCTGCCTAGTACCCTGGACAGCTTCTTCTCAGTTTCTCGGTGGGGTCCTCTCTCTCTCCCCCCTCCCCCCCCCCAGAACCCCTCCACAGAGAAAGTGACCTACTGCCCATCAAGGAGCCTGGGCCCTACCTGGTCAACCTGGCCAGGCTCCCCGGAGGACAAAGACAAAGCACAGCTCCCAGGGCAGGGCCTCTTTGCAGTCAGGAGGCATCTGTGGGGCAGCCATATGTCTCCAGGTGAGCACCTATAGGTGGACTGGGACTAGGGGATGGGGCTGCTGGGCCCCAGGCTCAAGAAGTGGCCCAGAGGGTTAGAGCCAGCCCCTTGTTTGGGTTGCCTCTGTGCACCCTGGCTGCCATTCTTTCTCACCTACCCTGTTAGACCCTCTGACCTCCATGACCACTGGGTGAAACATTGGCCCCTCCTAAGCTCCAGTGGATCAAAGAGTGTGGCGGGGAGGGGCGGGCAGAAGAGCCCATGGAGCTAGCCCGGGGCCCACCTCCTCTCCCCACAGATTTTGTCCATAATCTGGAATACTTCCGATCTCACAACCTGCGGCCGCCCTTCACCTATGCCACTCTTATCCGCTGGGTAAGCCTAAGCATTAGAGCCATGGGGCCTTGCCCTTGGACCTTGATCCCAAACCAACACCCTTAATCTCATCGAGACCCTGAACCTGCCTCGAATTCAGCTCAGCCCCAAATTGAAACCCTGTGGTGACCCGATGGGGGGAGAGGCCACCTCACTTTGGGGCAAGTCTCCTTGTACTCCTCTCAACTTTGTCCAGACTTGGCCACTTTTTTTTCTTTTTAACCCTTCACTTCTGTGTATTGGCTCCTTGGTGGAAGAGTGGCAAGGGTGGGCCATGGGGGTCGAGTGACTTGCCCAGGGTCACCCGGCTGGGAAGCGTCTGAGGCCGGATTGGAACCTGGGACCTCCCGTCTCTAGGCCTGGCTGAGGTACCCAGCTGCCCCTGGACTCGGCCACTTTTGAAAGCCCTTCCCTAATTTGGCCCGATCCTCTAACCTTTGACCCCCACTACCTTATCCCTAATTCGCAGCCTATGTCCCATCTTGATTCCCACCACATGTATTGGGCTTTATTACGCTATCTCATGGGTCTCTGGGATCGGAGACGAGGCGTGAGGGTTAACGAAGAGTTAAAAGGACGACACTCGTCAGCAGCATGCTTTCTGATAGTCGTGGTTTATTCCACCGTGCTTCTCCTCCAACAGGCTTCAGCCCACTGCTTCTCTCTCAGGCTTCTGCTTCTGCTTCTTCCTAAGTTAGAAGCCGCCCCTATTTTCTCTCTTCTTACCGTGGGAACCGAGCTTAGCTTATAACTGGAATCAAACATAATTTTGACTAGAGCCTCTAGAGCCGGGACATTTCTCTCGGCCTTCACATCATTGTCCTCAAGGTTATGCTGTTCTCTCCAACTGACCTCTTCAGGAGGAGAGGACAGACTGCAGCCTGCCCCTGCCCCCAACTCTATTCTCTCCTGGATTCGGTGAATGTCTGTTAGAAAAATCTGGGTTTCAGCCAGCGCTTTGCTATTTGGGGGCCTCAGTTTCCCCCTCTGTAAATTAAGAGACTTGAACAAGATGGAGGTTATCTAGGCTACCTTCTAGCTCTTCTAACTCTACCTGACAAAAGCCAAGCTGACCCCTGCAGCCCGGCCCTGGCAAGGAATGGAGGGTGGGAGCTAACCCTACAGCCACCCTTGCCCACAGGCCATACTGGAGGCCCCGGAGAAACAGCGGACGCTCAACGAGATCTACCATTGGTTCACCCACACATTCGCCTTCTTTCGGACCCACCCAGCCACCTGGAAGGTGAGCCTTTCTGAGTAGCCGAGGCAGTAACGTGTGCGTGCTGTGGGCACGTGATTCTCTCGAGCCCAAAGAGTCTTGGCTTGGAAGGTTCCAGAGCTGAGAAAGCTCCCCAGGAGGGCGGCGGGTTTCACGCGTCTCCGATTTCCCACAGAATGCCATCCGGCACAACCTGAGTCTGCACAAGTGCTTTGTCCGAGTGGAGAATGAGAAAGGGGCAGTGTGGACCGTTGACGAGTTTGAATTCCGAAAGAAGAGAAGGCCTCGGCCCAGCAGGTAGGCAGACGGCCTTAGCCTTAGCACAAGCCCCAGCCCTTAGGCCCACAACAGCCACAGCTTTGTTAGGAGTCCCTCCCACCGCCTGCCCCCCCCCCCACCTCCATCCTGCTAACTCCCCAGCAGTCCTGACCCTCCTGCATTGTCCCCACCAGAGATCAAGACTTGAAACGCTTACTGGCCTGTACCCCGATGGCCGTGACGGAGGCCTGGCTCCCTCTGCCCCATCGCAATAGCCACATCTGAGCCCAGCTGCTAAAGAAACCACTTTTATTTACTGTCATTGTTCCGGTCCCCCCAGTGGAGGAGGGCCTCGCTCTCCTTCCACCAATAAAGGCCACGTGGCTGAAGCAGACACTGGTGGAGGGTGTGCCGCTGCCCATCCCCATCCCTATCCGGCGTCGACGCCAGCCTCATGCTTCGTGGACTCGACCCAAAAGGCCTGCGTTCTCTTGGCGGACTGCTTTGTAGTCCTCCAGGATCTTTTCCAGATTGCTCAGAGTCTTCTTGCCGGTCTCCGTCTCAATCTGGCGTAGAGAGGAAACGGTTAGGGAGGTTCCCCCTCATCCCCACCAATGAGCACGTGCTGCCCGTTATCAAGTCAGGCTCACCAAGGCCCCCCATGACCAGGATGAGGAAGGAGGGGGGGCGGGATTCAATGAGCTCCTCCTGGATTCGGGCCTTCTGCTAGGTAGGCCCCAGCGGGCTTCCCTGACCTTCTCCTCCCCTCCTAACAAGCACTCGAAGGAAGTG